>NC_067116.1:3134545-3350391 GCF_021347895.1 Acanthochromis polyacanthus
CAAAGTTGCTCAGCTGTCTGGTGGTGAAACTACACAAATGATTTTGGCCATTTGGTTCACTTTATTTCTGGTGGTACGCTACGAAGCATTGCTGGTTTGCATTCAGACACAGAAAAATTATGCATTACTGCCACTTCCATCTGGACACACCCTTTGGACAGAGGTTGCACCGTCGCCACTTGTCACAGTGAAGTGGCAAATGCCCACAGCTGTCATATTGCTCATCTGGTTGTGGTTGTGAGGGTCTTGGGGCATAGCATTCCTTCTGAGATGGCTCGTGTGGTGGGGACGAGGTTGGTGGTCGGCCAACTTTGGATGCTGGCTTGTTGACTTGCTTCAAACTGTGTGCGACTGCCAGACTAAGCCTTCTTTTTTTTTTTTTTTTTTTTTTCTCTTTTTTGTCTGCATTTATTCTCATTGTTTAACTCCATGAAAGGGGTGTCAACACTTTATGAGATTAATGCATATTTTAGTCTTGCAGCCAAATATCTTATTATTTGGTGCATGCGTGTGACCATCACCAGCCCTCCCTGAAAGCTAAGCTGACACTTTTTATTACATTACCCTGTTTAAGAGCCAGGGAGGGCAGTGCTACACCTCAGTGGTGATGTGAGGGGAAACAAAGGGTGGACAGGACGAGAGGGGATGGACAGGGACAGGGTCTAGCAAGCAATGCTATTACATCTGAAGAATATCAGGTGTTGTGCTATTCCCAACTAATAATTACCCATCAATAAGACAAAAAAGCAAACACATACACAAGAGAACAGAAAACCAAACAAACAATAAATAATAAATAAATGAAAGAATAATTAGCCAGACAGTACTAAACACCATAGTTGTGGGTGTCATGTTAGTATAGAGTGGAATAGGCCAGATGATACTAGAGGAAGATACTAGAGAAAAGGAGAGAGGGTTTAGTTTGAGATTAGACTCTGGAGAGAGTCTCAGCACATTCCGGCGGGTCCCATCACTGCTCAACAGCGGAACTCGACAGGAGCTGGTGGGACCTGAGCAAACATGCACATGCAAGTGTGAAAGACCCCGAAGCCCAGAACAGCCATCACAGCAGTGCAGTGCCAAGCCGACAGGGCACCCCCCACAGGCCGAGGAGCCACGGGGCAGCGCCCCCAGAGAGCAACCGGGGCCACCATGTACCACACGGACCCGAAGACAAGAGGGCGAAGCTACCAACACCCAGCGCCGGAACCGGCCCAGGCAGCCCGGGGCAAGCGGGACCCACCCGCCACCCAAACCCCAACCCCGCCCGCCCCAGCCCCCACCAAACCCCCACACCCACCACCCCACCCACCCACACCCCACCCACCCCCACCCCAAGGGGGGCCGATGGCCCCAAGCAGCCGGGAAGCCAGACACAGGGGCAGAGCGCCCCGCCGAAGGGACGGCAACCAGCCCAACACCGGGGCAGGCCGCCACCGGAGGCCGGCCGGAGGGAACCGGAGCCGGGACCCAATGCGAGTCCAGAGGGCAAAAATGGACAGAGCAGTGGGGCCCGGCAACGCCAATGGGGGGGCACCCCGCATACCCACCCGCACCAGCCCCCGGGCGAGCACAGCACACCCAAGGCCCCCACATCCCGCGACACGAACCAACCCCCCACCAGGATAGAGGCACCACACACAACCAGCCCGCGCCAAAGCCACAGCACCCACCAGGACAGCCAGTCCAGATCCCGCAGCCCAACAAGGGTCACCGCACCAGCCGGGACCAGCAGGACACGCAGGAGAACCCCCACAGGCCCCGGACCCCCGGCCCCGGGGACCCCCAGCCACAGCGACACGGATGATGGTGCACCCCGCCGCCCCATAGCCGTAAAGCCATATGGGGGCCAGATCCCACCAGAGAGGCCATAACGGTGAAACCCACCCGTTATTCTCCTATTAATATGTCTCCCGATCCCTAACGGGAAACATTATCCCAGCACCGTGGTAGTGTAACCCTGGGTGTCATGTGGTGCATTAAAAGTGGGAAGGCTGGGGGGGCGTTAGCCAACCCAGACCTAGCCCCAAGGTGAGTGTGTGTGGTGCATTAAAAAAAAAAGATTGGAGAGCAGGGGAGGCAGGCAAGAGGGTGATGAGGGGGAGACAGGGCCGTATAGCCCTGCCACCCGCCCCACCACAGTGCCCATCGTTCCCACCCCCACCTGCCCTCGGGGCCCTAAATGTTGTGGTCCCTGCTACCAAGCGTTCAACCCCCCCCAACATTCAGTCCCCCCCTCGCCTATATGTGCCTAAAGGTTGCTATTTACAGTGAGGTGTGAAAAATGTGAGGTGCACAATCAGAGGCATTCTGGTGTGGATCTGGCCCAAGAGGACAAAGCAGTGGGGGAGGCAGGTAGCAAGACCACCGGTACTGACGCAGAGGGCCCCCAGAGCCAAGAGGCAAGGGACCGGGAGGGCCCACACGAACCAACTGGCCCAGCCGGCACAAGAACCCCCGGGAGCTGCAGATCAGAGCAGCGCCCCGGCAGGCACCGTAGCCCCAACACAGGTCAGCCACATGCGGCGCCCCACCCCGAAGGGGGGACCAGGCCGCGCCACAAGGAAGCGAGGGCCACAAGCCGCCACACCCACCCAGGAGCCGGCACGACAAGGACGCAGGGCGCCCACCCCGCAGCGCCCCCGAGACCCCACCCACCCCACCACACCCCAGGACAGCACCAGGCCCGGACGGAGGCCCCCAGCCAGCAGAAACTGGACTCCAGTGGGGCACACAGGCCAGGATGAAGGCCTGTGCCCAGGTGGGCCAGAGCCACCCCCCAGAGAGAACACCCAGCCCCGCGCCAGACCACCCGCCCGCAGAGGGCCACCGGCCCCCACGGAGAGGGAGAGGGGCGAGGAGGGCGGGCAGGCAGGAGAGGAGGGAGGAGGAGGGTAGCGGAGCAGGAAGGGACAGGGAGCAACGGAGGGGCCGACTCACCCGAAGCCCCCCGGACCAGCCAGGCGCCCAGGAGAGATCAGCCGCCGACACCCCAAGGTCCAGGGAGAGCGTGCAGACCCAGCAGACCTAGAGCTCAATGGGGGAGACACCCGAGACATCCAACACCAGGGAGAGGGCACAAGCCACCCCGACCCCGCAGAGCCAGAGAGCAACCCCGGGAACCCTAGAGGAAGGTCACCACCAGTGCATGCATACGGTCTTGAAGTCCATGGTGCTATCAATCTTTGAGAGTTGTAGTGTTAATAAACTGAAATAAAACAGAGGAAAGTTAGACCATATGCACAGACAGAACAGGTATTACAGATTTTTTTTTTTTTTTTTTTTTTTTTAAATAATGGAGGCAGTGGCATACGCCCACATACAAGCAGGAGCTATAAGTTAATATTTAATGAATTAATAAATGGAGACCATTTTTCTTTAAATGAGTCCAATTGTTTTTTCCGGGTAGCAGACATTCTCTCCAGTGAAATGTGTTCTGTGAGGAGGTTTAGCCAATGGATGATGTTGAGGGCTTTCTTATCTTTCCAGTTGACTAAAATAGTTTTTTTGGCAATGGCGATAGCTGCAAGTGTGGGTTGGATGTGGATAACCGGTAAGGCTGTTAGCGTTAGGTCACCAATTAGGCAAATGTTCGGGGAATGTGGAATCCCACAGCCCAAAATATCGGAGAGTTTCTGTGTGATTAGTGCCCAGAATTGATAGACAGGTGTACATAGCCAAAGGGCGTGAAAATATGTGTCAGCCATGTTTTGAGTGCATTGAGTACATGTGTCTGAGTTTGAGAAGCCCATTTTATATAATTTATATTGGGTTATATGCGTTCTATGAAGAACCTTAAATTGGATCAGTTGTAAGTTGGTATTTTTTGTCATTTTAAATGTGTTTTCACAGATCTGGGTCCAAAAATCAGAGTCAAAGGATTTGGACAAGTCTTCTTCCCATTTGTGAGTTGGTAGGTGAATAGAATCTGTCTTTGAGAGTAAACTATAAATTTTTGAGAGGTTCTTTTTGTTTCTTGGAGACAGTTTCGCAATATATTTGACAAATTCAGGTGGCTGTAAATCAGTTGGCTGTGGATTAGACTGAAGCGATGGAATTCTTCTGAGAGTGATGGGTTTCTCATGCAGCAGCCCACAGTCTCTCTTGTAGACCAGCCAGGAACTGAGAGGCACAGGTCAAGGATGTATCCAAACAGAGGAATGTATCATCACCTCGACTTGGCTGGAGTCTTGTACAAGTGTACCAGCATGTCAGAAAGATCGATGCCTCCCATATGCTCATTGTAGGCAGGAATGAGTGATGGGCATGGAATGCTGATCTTTGCATGGGCCTCTTTGCTCCACGTTTGACCGTTGAAAGAGGCTCGATCCCACATACATTGCAGAGAAGGTTGACACATTTGTTGGCAAATCACTTCACTGCGATCATCCCTTCAGCTGACCTGTAATCAAAAGCTCCACATCCTTTCTTCATCAGTTCTTTGTCTGTCTTCAAGGGAGCTCCACCCAGCAGTTTGGTTGGACCGTGTCGATGCACTTGACATCCAGTGTTGCATGCAGGCTCTGGACCAAGTTGAAATTGGTGAAGTAGTTGTCACAGAAGACAAATGAAAGCCGTGGCAGTGCTATTGTTTGCATAACATTGTCACCAGTTTGGTCCCTAAAGTAGTACTTGCTCCTGCTCACTTAGGGTCACATTGAAGAATGTGGATGCCCCTTGATAGAGTAGTAGGTCATGGATGATGCCGCATGAACTGGCTCAGCAGAACAACTTAAAACTCCACTTGTCGGGCTTGTTGGCAATATATAGATGGAGAGTCGCCCTTGTGCCTTTATATCCTACCATGACCTCATCCACACTGTGCTTGTAAGTGGATGGGATCAGTAGACACTGCTCTCAAAGCATATCAAAAAGGCGATTTTGTAGAATCAGCCAGGACTGGCATTACGTTGCTGATTATCATTGAAATGGATAAACCGGCGTAGCAGTGTGAATCTTTTCCTTGGCATAATATCAGCTATCATGCTAAAGCGTGATTCGTGGTGCCAGTAGTCCTCTATGGCTGGGAAGGTGAAAACACCCATGAAAAGTAGTACAGCAAGGAAATCTTCAATCTCATCAGGACTCGTCTTGATTGGATCCCCCAACTCCTGGGCAGAGGACAGATTGGTATGGTGAGCAATATGTTCAATCATCTTGTCAGCGAAGAGTGTTCTGAAGTACTGAAATGGTGTCTTTCCTTTTCTCGTTGGTTTGGTGGATGTGCTTGCTAAAGCAACTTCCTCCTCATCCATAGAGTCAAAAGAGGAGTCCGCAGTCTCCTCTGCTTGTGCGGGTTGATAATCAGGATCCTTGATACAGTCGTCATCATCATCATCATCATCATCACTTAGATCAGCATCAGAGTCTTGAGGATTTTCTGGTACAAGGGCCAGAAAGGTGCGTGGCCTAGCACCATAAAATGTTTTCGTATCCATCTATTATTTGCAAAAAAAGAAATAAAAAATGGTGAAATACCATTCTAATACAAATATTTCATGATGACATTGCATCAAATCAGCAGTAGTATTGTTTTTATTTCACAAAAATTGTAAATATGTTTTTAACAAAAAATTAAATGTATTATCTTAGCATCACCACTTGTACTACTGAAGGACAATTAAACCATTCAGTAAAGCAGATTTTCAGAAAGCTTCCAGTTATTTCATCATATATAATGATATTACATCAATATTTATCACATGAACATCAATAAATGGTCAGAAGTTCTATTATTTTTTAGCAAACGGTCAATTTTAATCACATTTAGTTAGCTTCACTACCTTTACCATGAAGCGCCGAATCAACCGTTTGGTAGAGCATGTTTTGTAAAACTTATTTGACCCCTTTAAGTCTTTCTTTTTATGTTTCAATTTACACAGTTATGTTCATTAACTCCTTAAACATGACAATAAGTCAAAAAATATTGGCTTACCTTTGAAAATAACAGCAAACAGAGGCCTCATGCCAGGAGTGATTTTGTGCTTGCTAACTTCCTGTGAGCACAGTCACTTCTTCTGCATGCTATTTCAAAACACAGTGACATCTGGTGTTCTTTTTTAGTGTAATGTACCTCAATCGAGTGGCAGAGATGGCTGAAACAGGTGAAATTATCTAAAACATATTTTTCAATTAGATAAAGAGTCAAAATGTGCTCTACCATTTGGTTGAGCAGAACGTTAAAGGGTTAAGTTCTGGATCTTAAAGTCATGTTATTTTATGTAGATTTTATGTCTAACGATTTATAATTAATTATTTCAAAAGGAGGAATAAATGACAGAGAATCAGTTCAATACAATATCCATACAGTTTATTAGAGGAAGGCTTAGGGTTAACCCTAACACAACAGAAAGATTATTATTAAAAAGTCTGGTGACAGTATTAAACAGTAAAACTTATTCTACAGTGAAAAGCTTTGATCAGTTATGCAGTGACAGTCTTTTTAAATAAACTACAATAAAACACTTGAAAGACAGAATGTTTAAACATTTTTACAGTTTAGGGTTAGATTTACTACTATTTCAGTAGTAAATCCTATAAATCTGTTTTCATTTTGATGCTCCATAAATAAGTATAATTTTTTCCAGGATTTTCCAAGGAGAATTTTTTCCATCCTTTTATTACGGTTTCTAAGAGGCTCAGGCACAGTAAATGAGAAGGAGCACAAAGGTACGAAATACAGACTTTTACAGAAGGCAGAGATACAGTGGTACAGGAACTATGAATAGTAGCCACAAACTTCAACAGGAATTAAACTAAGATTGTGATAACACAGGCTATGAACTGTCCTAGTGGACTGGAGGATGACTACTCAAAACTAGAGGGCAGGAACGGAAAACCCACAGAAGGTACCACCTAAGGCATTCTTAACTCGGAGGTGAACGAAACAAAGAAATGTTAGTCTAGAGATTCACGAAGCTGAAGAGTGGCACTAGCAATCGCTAAGAAACATTTCTAAGAAATCAAAAGATTCACTAAGATGAAGCAATACTAAATACTTCACCGCGAGGGATAATCAAACACAATCCTGGAATGCTAAGACTAATACTAATAACATGAACTACACTAGAACCAAAACACATTAAGTCTGGATATGTGGAAGACTGGGCTTGGTGAGGGATTGGGGGTTATGGAGTCAGGGTTTCTCTGGTGTTGGAAGCCAGAACAGCTGGATGCACTACGGGGTGGGTTAGGGTTAGGCTGAGTGGAGACTGCAGCAGGCGGGAAGGAGGGAGTAGAGGCAAATGAGCAGGGTTAGGGTCAGGGCCGGCTGGTATAAATGGGCAAACAGGGCTAAGTCCTCCCAGGCCAACACAAAAAGATGAGAAAATTATTTTTTAAAATAACTTACAACAGATTGTTTTAAGTTTAGGTGAAACCAAAGGTAGCAGCAGCACCAATCAGTCAGAAGAAAAACATAGAATGCTTTTTTTAAACAGTGCATTGTGTTCTGCATCCTGATTGGCTAAGGGACTGACCAACGTGAACAGTCTCCGCCCCTCGTCTCCTCTGCCATACAGGCCAGCGCTGCCTGCTGTGGAGCGCTGGATCATTTCTCTCCTTGGTCTCCATGTAGTGAGACACCCTGAAAGACGGAGCCGACAGAGCAGCCTTATTCTTTTCCCCGCCGTCAACCGGACAGTGGACGTGGTCCCCAGCCGTCTCTGGTCACCACAGCCGCATTCCCCAGGAGAAGAGCGCCGGCGCGAGCCTTCCTCACCCCCGACTGCTCATTGATTCAGCGGCCCGCTCTAAGGCAAGAGTACCGCCGCGGCGTCCACCTGGCTGCAGCTGCAGCGCTCCCCCAAGTGCAGTATTGTATAATAACTGTAAAAAATAAAGCTGACTACTTCACGGATTTCACCTATCGCGGGTTCTTTTTGGAACGTAACCCCCGTGATAAACGAGGGTTCACTGTATCTCTAAATGGGCTTATTTTTACAGCCCCAGGCAGATACAGTCCGCTTTCATTCATTTCGTTCTTGTAAGTGATTGACAGGTGTCATGTCCCGCCCCCTGATTACTGATCATTTGGGCTAAACCTTCGGTCAGCCCACAGGACTTTGACGGCAGCGAGAAAAGGTTAAGCTATGGCGGGCGTTAGCATGAACGAGGTGGATTATTTGCTTTCATGTCCATTTTCCTCAATGTCTTTGGAGGAAAAGCTGGAAGTTAAGAGACTGGGATCACATCGGCCGTCGATGTGAGCTTCTTTTCAAATAAGATAGGCCCATGGTGACCTGTTAAAGGACACCTTGTTTTTGCTGAGGTCATCTGTTGTACTGAAGGCGTGTTTTGCACTACATGTCACCCCAACAGTTGTAATAAGACAGTTGCAGCAGGCTGTCTGTGGGGCAGTCGCTGCAGTTGGAACACGTTTTGTAGTGGTGTGTGTGTGTGTGTGTGTGTGTGTGTGTGTGTGTGTGTGTGTGTGTGTGTGTGTGTGTGTGTGTGTGTGTGAGAGAGAGAGTGTGTGTGAGTGAGAGAGAGTGTTGATGTAGAGCACTAAAAAAGTATAGTGTACTGTAATTGATGTAACTGTGTGTATCATAGGTGATGTTGCTTTTGCAGCTGTGTTGACCATTTAATCCGTATTATGCATTTGTTAGCCCACCCAACAAATTTCCCCACCAGCCGCCACTGGTTAGGGTGATACTGGGAGGGCCGGAGGATGGTGAGGCTGGTGATGAGCAGAGGAATCGACTGAGTCGAGGAACAGAGGATCCAGGGAACAAACGAAGGCTGGCTGTGGCAGGTGGAAGGCACGAGCAGGCAGGAATCCAGACTGGAAGAAAACAAGCATAAGTTAGGGTTAGAAGCTGAAAAGCCAGGGAACTGGACAGAACTGAGCAGAGAACTGACTGTTGGTCGCTCACAGTCCAGCGGCAAATGGTGAGTGGCGTCTGTATTCACTGCAGCTCAGGATGTCTTGATTGGCTTCATTCCACCTGCTCGTGCTCAGCTCCTGCTGATTACTGGTGAGATTCAGCTGCAGCCTCTGTGTCACACACCTGGTGAGAAAAAAAGAGGCGGGGAAAGGGAGAGAGCTACCTGGATGCCTGCAGGAGAGGGCATGACAGCTTTACAACCACTTCACCATATTTGTCTCGTATATTCTATTTAATTTGAGTGTGATTTGCAGGGTAATTGGAACATTTCTTTTTAGAGATGTGAAGTTTCGTTGTTTGTATCCGTGCAATGACAATAAAGAATTTTCTGTTTTGTAGGTTTCTAATTTGACCTTCCAGGAATTCAACGGTTTCCCAGATGAAGACGATTACATTTTGTCTCCGAACCTCACCCAGACGATCTCCTCCCACTTCTCCAAGCCCTTCCTGTTCAACTACACCGGTGGACACGTCAGAGAAATCAAGGCCAGCGCCGAGGTTTCTGAAACGGCGGTGAACATCGTCAGAGGAATCCTGGATTTCTTACAGGTCACCGTGAAAAGCACCCAGAAGTTCTACGAGCTGGAAGAGGTAAAACATTAAAGTGTTTATTCTCTTCTGTAGATCATTTAAAGCTCATCATTCAGCTGCATACATATCTGAAATAACTGCAGTTCAGATGAATAATTAGTTCAAAGTCATCTCCAGTCGTAAAATTGTAAAGCTAGTTAAGTAAACCTGAGAAAGCAAGTTGAATAAACTCAAGATGTTAAATTGAATCAATTAGTCACAAAAGTTTCAGACTTATTTAGTTTTTACGTGTTTTCTAATACAGTTTAAAGGGTTTCTTTGTCTATATAACTTTGACAACTTACGCTAAACTGTAGATCGGTTTGTTAGCGAAAAATCAACCAGAACTTTATGAACAAAGTCACACAGCAAGTTTCCGTCATGTTTGGTTTCTAAAATTGCAATAAAAAAACAACAAAAACCTAAGAATCTCTGTGGAGGGTTAACTCTTTTAAATCCCAGAAAATCTGCTTATTTGCTGATTTTGTTTAATTTGTTGAGTGAACTGTCAACTGTTCATTTAATGCTTAGAATGAATTTAAGTTAGAAGACGTCTTTAAGTTCTGAGGTGATCTGAAAACACAAATTAGAACCAGAGATCATCAAAAGTCATATTTACATGAAGTAAATTGAGTTGAGTGAATTCTCAGCTGCTCATTTATTGAACTAACTAACCCTAACCCTAACTCCTGTTTATTGGACTCCAAATAAAACTTTTGACATTTTAAAATAAATGAACTAGAAATGAGGAAAACTTTTACGTTTTAAAGATGAACTGTTTTCAGTAAATGTCTTCACAAGGTTTTTTGCAAAGTGTTTATGTATTTTATTTCAGACTTGCCACAGCATCATAAAACAGAAAAAGTAATAAAGCAGATAAAATGAAAAACAAAACAAATACAGAACTTAGAATAATGTGTGCAATTTGGATCAAACATTTTCATATAACTGTTTTACCATTTTCATGAAATAATGTAAATATAAGTTTAAAGAATTATTTAGTTCAATTAAATAGAAATGATCAAAACTCACATGTGTAAATTAGCTTGGAAAGACAAGTGGATTTGACTGAATGTCTTTACTATATTTTACAGAATTTATATTTATTCATGAATTTTATTTCAGACCTGCGTCAACAAAATGAGAAAATAAAAGGCATGAAATTAAAAACAAAACCAGAACCTGAAAAAAATATGAAAACTACTAGGATTAATTCTGTTATGTTCAGTCTGTCCGTCTTTTTAGTTCAATTAACTATGAATGAGTGAAACTCCACCTTTCGGTAAACTGTGAGTTCACTGGACTACATGTCTTTCTGATTTCCCATGCACACAACGTCAGTAGTAAGTATCAGAGTTTGTTTTCAGATTGGGATCTATGGAAAGTGTCAAAGTAACTACACTGTTGAGGAACTCCAGAACGATGAGTGGAATGTCACCAAGGTGGTGGACGTCAACAACTGTGAGGAGAAAGCCGCCGTCTACCGGGGGATGGCCACTGCTGTGCCTGACAAAACCTCCCAACAGGTGGGTTTGTGTCACTGCAGGTAAACGGGAATCCTCAGTGAGACCTCAGATGGACTAAACTCTGTTCTGTTTGGTCCAGAGAGGACAGTCTATCGTTTCCACGGTGACGTACGTCTACACGGTGAAGCCCACGGCGGATGGAGGGCTCATCACAGAAGTCTACAGCCTGGAGACACAGCACTTCAGCCCCTTCAACGTGATGGGAGGCAGCTTCAAGATGCAAGCCACGTAAGACCAGAAATACACCCACGGCCACTTTATTAGGTACACCCGTCCAATAGCTCATTAACACAAATATCGACTCAGCCAATCACATGGCAGCAGCTCAATTCATTTATTCATGTAGATGTGGTCCAAACAACCTGCTGAAGTTCAAACTGAGCATCAGAATGAGGAAGAAAAAGGATTTAAGGACTTTGAACGTGGCATGGTTGTTAGTGCCAGACAGTCTGAGTGTTTCAGAAGCAGCTGATCTACTGGCATTTCCACCAGCAACCATCTCCAGGGTTTACAGAGAACGGTCAGAAGAAGAGAAAACATCCAGAGAGCAGCTGGTTGATGTGAAGGTCAGAGGACAACGGACAGACTGGTTGGAGATGATAGAAAGGCAACAGGAAGTCAAATAACCACTGGATACAACCAAAGAATGCAGAATACCATCTCTGAAGGACAACAACCTAGAAGAAGATGTTCTACAGCAGCAGAAGCCGTCACCGGGTATCTGTCAGCTAAGAACAGGAAGTTGAGGCTACGATTCATGCAGACTCACCAACACTGGACAATGGAAGATTGGGAAAATGTTGCTGATCTGATGAGTCTCCATTTCAGCTGCAACATTCAGATGCTTACAAATTAAACACCATAAAGCATGGATCTATCCTGCCTGGTATGAACGGTTCAGGCTGCTGCTGGTGTCATGGGGTGGAGGACATCTTCTAGATATCTTTTGCTGGTGTAATGGTGTGGAGGATAATTTCTTAGTACCAACTAGTCTTGGTTTAAACTCCACAGCCTACCTGAGTATTGCTGCTGACCATCTCCATCCCATAATGACCACAGTGGACCATCTTCTGATGCTACTTCCAGCAGGATAATGCTCAATTTCATAAAGCTCAGATCATCTCAAACTGGTTTCTAGAATATGACAATGAGTTCTCTGTCCTCCAACGACCTCCACAGCCACCAGATCTCCATCCAGTAGAACCTTTAGATGTGGTGGAACAGGAGATTCACATCTTGGATGTTCAGCCGACAAATCAGCTGAGTGATGCTGTCATGTCAATATGAACCAAAACCTCTGAGGAATGTTTCTAACACATTATTGAAAGTATGACACCTACAATTAAGGAAGTTCAGAAGACAGAGGGGGTCCAACCTTTTACTAATGAAGTGTACCTAATAAAGGGGACAGTGAGTGTTGTGCATGTGAAGACTTGTCATGCTCTCTGTCTGAGATCTAACCAGCTGTGAATGACTTGTGGTGCAGGAAGAAGCTGGAACTGCTCAGTCAGACAGCAGTTGAAGGAGGCACCATTGGCCCGATGGAGAGCCGAGGAGATCTGGTCTACAAGGTCAACGCAGAAGCTAACATTCCCCTCATGATGCAGAACCTGACAAACTCGACTCTAAAGGTAGAAACCACAGACAATAAATTAGATCTTTAAAAAAAAGAAAAAACCAAGAGATTGAAAATGACAACATAAAAGGGGGCCAAAAAAAAAAAAGATTGAAAATGAGGAAAATTGAACCTCAAAAAAGCCCCTCAAATGACCAAAATCCAGAGTAATGAGCTCCGTCCTTTGTCTTGGTTTATAAACTGTAAATCTTCTCCTCAGGCCGTGGAGCTGATCAAGCATCTGGCTGCTGCTAATAATCACACGATCAACAGTTCAACCACTCAGGACACGGTGAAGCTGTTCCAGCTGCTCAGAGTGACGCCGTATGAAGGACTAGAAGAGATGTGGAAGCAGCTGAAAGAAGACCCAGAGGAAAGGTGAGTGTCCTGCTGAGGACAGGTGAGACTTTAATGAGTCGTTTTACTTTTACATACTAAAAACCGTTCATTATATCCGTAAATTCATCTGCACGTTCTTGTGTTACTTGCACATTCTTTGACTTTTTATTAATTTTTAAATAAATATATACAATAATTAAATTAGATTCTGGTTTATCAGAGATCCATTTTGGTCATTATGGGGGTGGGATAAGATAAAAGTGACATTTTAGGGAACTCCACATTTATTTGGTATTTAAAATAATTTAAACATCATTTTCTCCTATTGTTTATAGATTTGGTCTCAGGACAAGAACATTTACACACTACTGCATGTTTTAGGGTTTATTCACAGATTGTTGGTAATTTGATGGGTGAGATGTAGAATATTTTGCAGTTCTGGAATGATCCTTCTAATTTTCAGATTTTTGTTCATAAACCAAAACTTTGGACACATTTTCACCTGATGCTTGTGCTGAAAGTCAATTTCTGCAACAGAAGTCTGCAACATGAACGTCTGCACCAGTTTTTATGTAAATTCAACCAGTTGTTTGTGTGTTAAAATACACATCCTGACCCTCTGACTTTATCAGATGGTTTAGGGACTGATCTGTCACATTTAGAACCATTAGTGCTCTGAAGAAACTGTGATATACATATCCTCATTTAAAATGTTCAGTTCAGCAAATAAACTCAATATGTGATAGTTAGTCGGCATTTAAATGCAGCCACAAACGAGTAATCCTCCCCTAATGTGAGTTATGAATTCACGAGTTATAGTTTAATCAATTTCTTTAGATATCTTTATATCCTCGGAGAACATTTCCCTTCACTGATAACCTCTAACCGAGCTTTTCATGACAGCTTCATAATGATCCATCTATAAAATCTGATAGCAATCCACTTCAGCTCATTAGATAATTGAAAAGAATCTCCCCACTTTGCTCAGGAAGGACTTGGAGATCCATTACCTCCAATGATGTGAGGCTTCATCTGGTTGCTCGCATTTGGACAGCGAAGCTCATAAGTATTTTCCTTTTAATCTGGTTGTCTCTCCTTTTCCACTTCTGCAGACGTTGGTTTTTGGACACCATTGTTGAGATCAGTGATGCCAGAATCCTGAAATTCCTGGAAAACAGGTTTAAGAATGCAAATCTTTCTGCCAACGAGGCTCTGCAGACCTTCCTGGTGGCCATTAATCATCTGAAGGCCAATCAGGAGTTGGTGGAGATGGCCAAAGTGAGTTAATCTAAAAGACGGCTTGAATACTGATCCAAAAGCAAGACATTCTCTACATCATGGCTGTCAAACATGCAGGCCAAAAGTGGTCCTCCAGAGGGTCCAATCCGGCCCTCAAAGTGTAAAAATTACAGAGAAGACATTAACTGCAGATTGTAAATTAGTAAAACTATAAATTTAAATCATTTCTAGACCATGACAAGTTGTTTGGATCAGAAAGTAAAATAGTAGATTGTTCATTGTTCTTCTGTCGGTTTGTGTCTCATTTTTGTCATATTTTGTCTTGGTTTTTTTGTTTTTTTCTGTCTTTTTCTGTCTGACTTTTGTCATAAATTTCAGGTTGTTCATGATGTTTAGTAAAAAGATAATTTCTAAAATTTGAAAATTGTGAACATTTTTGCTCTAAAACAAAGAAACCATGAAGAGTTGTGGTTTATTTAGAGTTTATTCTGCTGTGGTTTTACTGGTTTTACTGGAGATCAGACTGGACTGGATGTGGAACCTGGACTGAGATGAGTTTGACTCCCCTGGTTTACATCATTTCTGTCTTTTCAGAGGTTCCTCAACATGCCTTTCAGTAAATCCAACATCTATCTGTGGCACACTGTGGTTCTTTCCTACGGCTCTCTGGTCTACAAACACTGTGCTTATAACACAGCTTGTCCAGCATCTGATGTTAAGGTAATCAGACTCAGAAACACCAAGGCTTTCGTACAAGCGTGTAAAATTCTGAATAAAACCAGACCATACTTGTGTTTGTCGTAGCCCCTGTTGGACATGGCCATGGATGCTCTGAAAAGTGGAAACCATGAAGACCAGATCCTGGCTCTGAAAGCTCTGGGGAATGCGGGTCATCCAGGCAGCATTAAAACCATCGAGCGCTTTCTGCCAGGAGTTGCAGCGAATTACGTGGATCTGCCGCCTCGGGTTCAGAGTGCCGCCGTTCAGTCCATGAGGCTCATCGCCGCCAGAGACCCTCACCGTGTAGGAACACCAAAGGACATTACGAGATGAGGGGGTTAGAGGCAGGGTGGTCTAATCCACAAAGCATCCAAACTGAGTTTTATATCATTTCTGTGATATTTTCTGGTCTAGATTTTAGTGTCAGAGTGGTCTAACCCACAACCCAGCATTACAGTGAATGTTAGGCCATTCTGGAAAACACTAAACTCTGAACCTATTTTTCTCCAAAACTACAGAAAGTGGGACAGACCATTGTGCTTCCAAGATACTTCAAAAATTCTCCAGAACACAGAAGATTTTCCAGAAATTACCCAAAACATTGAAAATTTGTTCAAGATTACATGAAAATGGTTTAAAATGGACGGAAAAGTATCCAAAATCAGTCAGAACCTCTCTCAAGTGATTAAAAACAATCTAGACTGACTGAAAAATTACAGAATGACACTAAATTCGTCCAAGATGCGTAAAAAAATCATCCAAAATTACTCAAAATCTGTCTAAAATTATCCAAAATTTGTTGAACATTTGTCCAGAATTACACTAAAGTTGTCAGAAATAACAAAAATCTTCCCAAAATTGCTCAAATATGGACCAAATGATTTCAAATATAGTACAAAATAACTGAAAAGTTGTCCATACGTACTTAAATCTGTTCAGAATGACCTGAAAGTTATTTTTAAAAATGACTGAAAACTTGCAGAATGACATGAGGAGGTTAGAAGCAGAGTTGTCTCACTCATGAAAACTATATTGAAGATGGGAAATGTGTGAAGGCTCCTAATTATTTTAATGTTCTTGTTTCCAGGTCCAGGAGAACACCATAAGTCTGTTCCTGCAGAAGAATCTCACCGCTGAGATCCGGATGTTGGCCCTCATGATCCTGTTCGACACCAAGCCATCGATGGAACTCATTTCCACGGTCACCGGCCACTTAATGGAAGAAAAAGATCTGCATGTCAGCAGCTTCGCCTACTCTTACCTGCAAAGCTTCACCAGATCCAAGACTCCAGACAACCACTTTCTGTGAGTGTAACAATGGAAAATCAACCATTTCCTGTGAGCGTAACAATAAAAAAATCAACCACTTCCTGTGAGCGTAGCAATGAAAAATAGCCAGTTTTTATTGTTTGTGTTGTATCCCGTAAATCTTTGTAAGTTTACTTTAAAAGCCCTGCTGACCTAAAAATGATGAACTAATTGATCAACTGAAGTATAAAAAGTTGTTAAAGTGCAAAAAGCAACAGAGTTAAATTACCTTAACGATGATTTAACTTTGAGAATTTAAAGTCTCAACTGTTGAAGCCATTTTCCTCCTGTCTCCAGTGAGAGAAATTATAAATCTACAGAAATAGAGATGGAGTTCAACACAAGCATTTTTCATAATTTAAAGAAACAACTGGAACTCGTTTTAACAAAGACACAGGGAAAGAATACAGTTTGTTTTCTTAATATACAACCCCCCCCCCCCCCAAAAAAAAAAAAAAGAAAAAAACCCCGATGATCTCTCTCTGTGGAGCTTTATTCCTGAGCAGTGCAAGCTGGGAAATCTGCTTACATGATAGGTTTGTTTCTTTAGGTTTGAGACATTTAGGATGCCTCAAATTGTAAGAACTTGTGTTTTTAAGTTCTACAGGGACTACCTAAAGTCTGGGCATGTCGAAAATATTAACTAGAATGGCACTTCTCAATGGACGTGAAGGATGGACATATGGAAGGGTAGGGTTAGTTGGCGTTAGTAGGGTTAGGATTAGCAGAGTTAGTAGGGTTAGGTTTAATAGGGTTAATAGGGTTAATATGGTTAGGACTGGGATTAGGGTTGGGGGTTAGGGTTAGTCGGGTTAGAGTTTTGGTTAATAGGGTTAGTGTTAGTCGGGTTAGTGTTGGTAGGGTTAGTAAAGTTAGGGATAGTAGGGTTGGTGTTAGTAGGGTTAGTACGGTTAGGATCAGGGTTGATTTAGGGTTATGGGGTTAGGATTTGTGGAGTTAGGTTATAGGATAAGGTTAGGGTTAGGATTTGTGGGGTTAGGTTTTAGGAAAGTGTATCATGCCACAGGAGAGGTATGATGAGGGCGCTGGCACAGGTTTTTGTCCTGTTATTTTTGTTCTTTCTTGGTAGGATGAACTTTTGCCGTGACCAACTCTTTAGTTTGGGCTTATCCATTTGGTCATCCTGAACGGGGTTTGTTTGTGACACTGACAGTTTCTTTGAAGTCTTTAACCGCCTTCATCACCATAGAAAAGTGGAATCCTCCTTGGATGCATTAATTTCATCTGCTCTCTTTCCCTATGTCCATCTTTCACTGAGAAGTACCACTTCAACTCTTCTTTCCACAAAGCCATATTTAATGTGTGGAGGCAAAAACATTTTAGTTAATGAAATTTCCTATGTGTCCAGACTTTAGGAACAACCTGGTAAAGTGTCATAAAAAACTGGAATTAGAAATCTGCAAAACCTATGTTTTAAAATCAAATAAACTACAAACTATAGTTTGATTTGGATACATTTTTTTTATTAACTTAATTTAATGAGTTCCTTCATTAAACACAACATTTTAAGCTACAGAGCCTCAAATTTTGAAGAAACTCTTGTTTCTGGGTTACAAAATGGTCTGGAAATTTTAAGTTCAGTTACCAAGAAGTTAGCCAAATCCATTTTTTTTTTTGGTCTAGTTTAACTCAGGTAAAATAGAAAAAATGAGTTCATATGGTTAAATTTTAATTTGTTTTTTGCCTTGTAACAGCTCGACCGCCTGCAGTGATGCCTTGAAAATCCTGACTCCTAAATTCGGTCGGCTCAGCTACAGCTACAGCCAGGCCAGACGGATGGACTGGTTCAACGGTGCGTTCAAGTACCTGAGCTACATCACTTTCCTGGCTTTGTTTAAAAACAGTATTTAACTGTGTATAACTTCCTATTTGCAGATGATTTCCTAATCGGCCCCACTAGTGAAGTCTTCATGCTGAGAAATGCGACCAACATCTTCCCCACTGAGTTCATGACAAAAGGGAAAATTTATGTCATCGGTAGAATTCTACAGCTGATGGAGGTCATTTATGTCTATATTCACATATTTCCTCTAAAACTTATGTTGAAGCTAAACATGTCTTCTTAATAGTGGTGATCTCCTTTATTTTTCCAAAGGTCGGTTTCCGTGCTGAGACAATTCAGCAACTGTTTGGCGACTCCATTCCTGGATTCAAAGGAGACTTTAGTTTCAGCGACATACAGGCTGTTTTCAATGTGGTGAGTATTAAAGAGTATTAATTACACTTAAATACACAATACAGGGCCGACATGAAGTATCCACCTCACTTGAAAGTTATCCCCTTTTAACATTGAGTCCTGGTCAATATAATTTGACTGTTTTGACAAGAATAACAGAAATGCAGAAGAACCTTCAGCTCCATCATTGGTCCTGTTGGTCTCCATCAGTCTGAACATCTGAAGTTTCTCCTCCTTCTTTATAAACTGTAGAACTCTGTCAGTTTCCTCAGAGATCCTGATCAACACAACCTTTCAGGTCCAGACTCTCGTTCTCAGGTGGATGGAGGTCTGGACTCAGACAAGATCTTCAGAGATGGTTTGAAGACAACAAGGAGGAAGTTCTGGAGGAGTCAGTTTGCTTCAACTCATCATATGGATGAAAACTGATCTTCTCCACGTCTCAGTTCTCTTCAGACTGCATCAGTTTGTCCTCCAGGATTTTATTCACATTCTACCTTTACCAGCCTTCCAGGAGCTGCTGCTGAAGAACATCATGATGCTGCCTCCACCATGCTTCACATCACGATGCTGACACCGTGTTTCACATCATGATGCTGCCTCCACCGTGCTTCACATCATGATGCTGCCACCACGTGCTTCACATCATGATGCTGCCTCCACCGTGCTTCACATCATGATGCTGCCTCCACCGTGCTTCACATCATGATGCTGCCTCCACCATATTTCATAAGATGATGCTGCCTCCACCGTGCTTCATCATGATGCTGTCTCCACCGTGCTTGACATCATGATGCTGCCTCCACCGTGCTTCATCATGATGCTGCCTCCACCGTGCTTCACATCATGATGCTGCCTCCACCGTGCTTCACATCACGATGCTGCCTCCACCATGCTTCATCATGATCCTGCCTCCACCGTGCTTCACATCATGATGCTGCCTCCACCGTGCTTCACATCATGATGCTCCCTCCACCGTGCTTCACATCATGATGCTGCCTCCACCGTGCTTCATCATGATGCTGCCTCCACCGTGCTTCACATCATGATGCTGCCTCCACCGTGCTTCACATCACGATGCTGCCTCCACCATGCTTCATCATGATCCTGCCTCCACCGTGCTTCACATCATGATGCTGCCTCCACCGTGCTTCACATCATGATGCTCCCTCCACCGTGCTTCACATCATGATGCTGCCTCCACCGTGCTTCATCATGATGCTGTCTCCACCGTGCTTCATCATGATGCTGCCTCCACCGTGCTTCACATCATGATGCTCCCTCCACCGTGCTTCACATCATGATGCTGCCTCCACCGTGCTTCATCATGATGCTGCCTCCACCGTGCTTCACATCATGATGCTCCCTCCACCGTGCTTCACATCATGATGCTGCCTCCACCGTGCTTCATCATGATGCTGCCTCCACCGTGCTTCACATCATGATGCTGCCTCCACCATGGTTCATCATGATGCTGCCTCCACCGTGCTTCACATCATGATGCTCCCTCCACCGTGCTTCACATCATGATGCTGCCTCCACCATGCTTCACATCATGATGCTGCCTCCACCGTGCTTCACATCATGATGCTCCCGCCACCGTGCTTCATCATGATGCTCCCTCCACCGTGCTTCACATCATGATGCTGCCTCCACCATGCTTCACATCATGATGCTGCCTCCACCGTGCTTCACATCATGATGCTCCCTCCACCGTGCTTCATCATGATGCTCCCTCCACCGTGCTTCACATCATGATGCTGCCTCCACCATGTTTCATCATGATGCTGCCTCCACCGTGCTTCATCATGATGCTGCCTCCACCGTGCTTCATCATGATGCTGCCTCCACCGTGCTTCATCATGATGCTGCCTCCACTGTGCTTCTCAGTGGGGATGGTGTGTTTGTGATGATGTTCAGTGTTTGGTGTCCATCAAACATCATCTAGTCTGATGGACATAAAGCTCCATCCTGGTCTCCTCAGACCAAAGAACCTTCTTCCAGGTGTCTTCAGAGTCTCCACATGTCTTCTGGTGAACTCTAGTCCAGATTTAATTGGAACTTTTTCCATCAGAGTCTTTCTCTTTGTCTCCATGAAGCTTTGACTGGTGAAGAACAGACAACAGTTGTTGGATGAACAATCTGAAGCTGGAACTCCTTCAGAAGAGTCTTGGTGGCCTCCCTCTCTAGTCTCTTTCTCCTTCATATGAGTCTAGAGTCTTGTTGGCCTCCCTCTCTTGTCTCTTTCTCCTTCAGAGGAGTCATAGAGTCTTGGTGGCCTCCCTCTCTAGTCTCTTTTTTGTCTCTCAGGAATTACTTTAAAGAACATGATTACTTATGCAGTCACTTATTTTCACACTTGATATTTTGACTTTGTAGAAATCTGTTTCAATTTTGACTTCAAAGAGTCTGTTTATGGAAATCCATGTCAAAACAAGTAAAAATTAACCCTACTCTAACCCTGATTTGATGTTGAAAATACAATAAAAGGGTGAAACCTCTACTAGGCACTGTAGTATTAAATTCACTATTGTGTGTGAGCTGTTTTGTGTAGTAAATATTTCTATTGTTTTATTTTTTTTTAGCTTACAAAGTGGGAAGATCTGCCAGATGATCAGCCCATTATTTCTGCTTTTACTCGAGCCTCTGGACAGGAGTGGTTCTTTGCGGATATCAACAAATCACTCATTCGGAGTGTCGTCAAGGTGAGAATAATTCTAGTCTCATGCTGATGTATCTACATCAGAACCAGGAAAGTTTGACAGGCATTAATGCTCCTGTGATGTTCTTTTCAGGCTCTCAACGTTTCTGCAGGGAAAGATACTTCTCTGTGGACGATGATGGAGAATCTTCAGAAAGGGTATTCATGGCGTTGGACCAAACCTTTCCTGATCTTTGAGGCTCGGTACTTCCAGGCCACCACTGTGGGTCTGCCACTGGAGATCAGCAAATATTACCAGAGTGTCACTGGAGTCTCAGTTAACGGTGAGGAATCAAACCACCAGATACTGCAGTGTGATATGATTATAAATGTATATTTAATATAATGTTTTCTGTTGTGTAGCCACGGCTGTAATAAATCCTCCACCTAGTGAGCATCTTGGACAGCTGTTGAAGTCTAACATTTCCCTGGAAACCGATGGCTCTGTTGGGTAATTATTCTAACGTTTTTGCTGTATTTTTGTCGTGTTTGCCAAAACAGTGTTAAATCACCATTTTACACTCTTTATATTCAACCAACGTCTTCTTTTTAGCTTCACGAAGGACTTCTGGATGTTCTATGGCATCAACACTGAGTTCTTCCAGTGTGGCTACGAGTCTATCACCAAAATTCCTGTCAGTGCTCCGTGGAATTTCACCGCTAATATCAATGTAGCACAAAAGAAATTTGAGTTTGACTTTCCACCGTGCAACAAAGAGACTGAATTCTTCTCAGTCAGGTATGTTTTAGGAGCCGATTCATCAAAGAAATGCAATTATCTTTCACAATTTACATTGAAGTTCAGTTTTTTGACATTTTTTCAGTTGAACATTAACATATTTTTGTGTAATTTTTAGTTGAATTCATCATCAAACCCAAATTAAAAATCCAGAAATCCAGTAAGACCCAGTAATGAAGTGCTAAATGTGCATTAATCATAACAGCACTAACATGTACGATTCAAAAATGAATTCTAATTAAACTGAAAAAACTGAATATCTGCCAGCAAGAAAAAACTTTCAAAAAAATTTGTGGAAATAATATCATTATACTTTTCTATTATCTGTGTAAAATATTATAAAATAGTATAATTTTATAATCACACAATGTAAAAGTAAATGAATTATTTAGTAAAAATACAAATTATTGATGTGGACAATTTTCAACAGTCAACATCCAAATGAATCCACTTTTTCTGTAATTTTACTTGACATAAGTAATTTTTTTTAAATGGAAGAATCTTTAAAATAATGTTTTATTTTTTCACTCCTTAATATACATATTTCTTCTCAGATAATTTCCAATATCTGTAAAATGAATGTAAATCAATATAGTTTAATGGTTGGACATTAAATTGTTAATTTCACTGGATGTTATTTGTAATTTAACAAAACAGGAAAACATGGTTTGCCATTTTTCATACCTTAAATATATCTCTTTTTTAATTGCTTCTTTTCAAATAAAGTAAAAACTTTGTGATTTTAAGATTAAGAGATTTTTACAGCAGATGCTCTCTGAGTTTAAGAGGTGTTTTTTTTTTCTTTCAGCTCCAACGTTTACGCAGTTTCCAGGAACATCGAAGAACCAACTTTGCCCAAAATTACACCAATTGTCCGCAACACTACAGATTCTAATGAACAGGTACAGAAACTCCTTCATAAGATCACTGTTTAACCAGAGCTAATGCAGATTTCAACAACTTAAACCAGATTTCCAGTTACACTGTTGGGTTCAAAAAAGTTTCTGCAAAGTTCTATTAAAGTTTGAAGTCAGTATTTTTTTTCTAAAGTTACCAGAATGTTTTTTTCTTAGATGCAGGTAAATGTTCTCCAGAGACATGAAAGTGTTTGATGATCTAATTATTTCACTGTTTTGCTTTTACGTTCTTGAAACATTTTCCAGACGTTGATTCGTTGAAAAGTTATGGAAAGGTTTACTAGAGGAATTATAGAATTAATGCTCTACCTTTATTGGAACGTGTTATAAACAGGGCTGGACCCAAATACCCCCCCCCCCCGGTCGGACATTACCGGGCGGAACGAATATTCGGCTTTACTGTCCTCCCTCCCCCTTTGGCCCACATCAGCTCATCCCGTCCTGTGATCACATAAACATATACACATATGTCTATGTGATCACCCCCTCCTCCCTCCAGACGAAAATACAAATATTCGGAGCTCGTCTCTTCCCTTCGCCTTCGGCCCACTTCGGCTCATCCCGTCGTGTTCGGCTCATCTCTGCTCATCCATTCGTGTTTCTTACCACCACCCGAATGTCCGGGTTGCTGCCGACTCTGACGTCACGCTTCACTTCGTTGCATAAACACAAGAAAAGATGCTGAAGACCTCCGCTGTTTGGGAATTCTTCAGTTTAACTGAAGACAAAATGAAGGCAAAATCTGAACCTGGGAGACCAGACGAACGGATCCAAATATTCGGGCCTTCTCCGCCGTCTCCAATGAAGGACCAGCACAGAGGTCCTCAGGAGACACGGTTGTAGATCTTCTCCAGATCCACAAAACACATGTAGACTGGCAGGTTGAACTCCTATGACCCCCTCAGCAGCTCCACAAGACTAAAGATCTGATCCACCGTTCCACGACCAGGACGGAATCTGCATTGTTCCTCCTGAATCTGAGGTTCAACAATCGGTTGGAGCCTCCCTTCCAGAACCCTAGAGTAAACTTTCCTGGAGATTGAGAAGCGTGACACCACGGTAGTTGGAACTCATTCTCTAATCCCCCATGTTCCACCTTGGTGATGTCAAAATGTTGTCTTATTTGACTTTTAATCTCCTGGGAAACACCATTTGTTGTGATAAATATTCTTGAAACCTTCTTCAAACATCAGATTATAACTTTAAAACATAATTTGAGCCTGTAGATAATGTTAGGTGACGTTGTGGGAACGGTCCGTGCTAGCTGGGTTTTACTTCCTGTGAAATCTGCCCTCACACAGACCCAGACATCAAACATCTGGCATCCAAAAAACCACAGCTGTGTGGAGAGTCAGATCTACAAAGCTGAAATCTGTATGGAGTCTGAGATGAGGAGGCAGTATTACAACGAGGAATATCCTCTCTCCTACTTCCTGGGTTACACTGAAATGGCCGTCAAACTAGTCCCAGGTAGGAACTGAACAGTGGACTGTAAAAATCTGGCAGCATGAGAGCCAGAAATATAATACCAGATATCACTAGATATTATTATATTTCATGCAAACGTTGAAAAAAATTAGCAAAACTTTAAATTATATCCACATTAAAAATATCTATTTTTAATTTCACAATTAGTAATCTGTTCTTAAATTATGTGCATGAAATGACACTTAAATATGTTCTAAACATCATTATTTTACGGAGCTTTAGATTCATTACAGTATTCCAGTTTTTGTTTTTTTACACAGACATCTTAACAGATTTTTATTTTTATTTTACAGTACAAAGCAGAAATTGTCATCGTTCTGTCATTTTGACATGGCCAGCATTTGAGAGGATTGATTAGATGCAGGTTGTTATTAGTCCATGTGTGTTCATCATTTCCTTGTTAGCTTGTTGCTAACCTAGCTGGCTCTCCTCTATCAGCCAAGAAAAGCAGACCTGTGGACAGAATCCACTTGGAGGTAAACGCCGGCCCCAGCACACATCTGATGAACGCCCGCCAGCTGCTGGAGACTCTAAGGAGTTTTTCTCAGGTACCTGGTTCCTCTTCGTGGTGTTATTTTTCCTGTTTCATCCGTTCAGCTTCTCCTGATGCTGAACTGTGTTTGCAGGATGCAGCCCAGAGAGTCGCCGTTTCCTCAGATTCAGCCACCAGAGGAACTCGACGAAGCTCACGAGACGTCGTGACAGACGTAAGCTAAACAGGAAGTGACCCGGCAAGCTTTTAGCAGTGCTGATGATTCATTAACTATAATCATGAAATAGGTTATAGTTTGAGTGCACATAGATAGGAAAACACTTTATCATCTGGAGGAGATTCAAGGAGCTCACACACGTTAAAGAAAAGTAAAGAAAACTAATGTGCAAAATACCATGCAGAGTAAACCATGCTGGTAGAATTCAGAAGGTGCAAAACTGTGCTGGTATTTACACTAAAAAAGGATATTAAAAAGTCTAAATACATTATACAACCCTCCTATATTTACAGTTAACAAGGCTTCTTTTACTCTACAAGAATTAGTTTTCCCTAGTTTTCAATCCTGAAAGTACACAATTTTTCAAATAATATAAAAAATATATCTTTAAAATAATTGTTTGGCTCATTTTAAATAGAGTTAAAAGGTCTAATTTTGCCGTCAAGCGCTGTAAAAGAGTGACTTACTATTTGTAAAAATACATTTGTTTTTTTCTGTATTTTAATTATTTTTTCTGTAATTTTGCTAGTTATTTGCAGTAGTTTAACTAAATGGACAAAATGTCAAAAACAACAGTTAAAATCTTTTTTTTACACCTTAGTATACCTGTTTTTCTTTCAATATTTGTAAATATCTGCAAAATGTTATATTAAGCTGATGTAAACACGTGTTAACTAGAAAAGCACTCAGAGAGCACATACCGCCGCCATGCCGTTTGTCTGTCTGTCTGTCTGTCTGTCCGTCTGTGTGTGTGTGTGTGTGTGTGTGTGTGTGTGTGTGTGTGTGTGTGTGTGTGTGTCTGTTTGTCTGTTAACAGCATAACTCAAAAAGTCATGGATGGATTTTCACCAAATTTTTACAGGATGTCCGGAAGAGCAAGAGTAAGAATCGATTAGATTTTGGAGGTGATCCAGATCACCTCCAGATTTTTAACAGACAAACAGACACACACACACACACACACACACACACAGACAGACAGACAGACAGACAGACAGACAGACAGACAGACAGACAGACAGACTCTGGTGATTACATAACCTCCTGGTGGAGGTAATTAACAGTTTTTTTGACAATATGGGATAAATCATTATTGGTTAGTCAACAAAACCAGGAAAACAAATGTTTTGTCATTTTCAGTCCTAAAAATACACTACTTATTCTTTCAAATAATGTAATTGTCAAATTTAATCAAAATAAGGAAAACTAATGTGCAAAATAACGTGCAATAGCGAGCTAAGTAAATCATGCTGGTAGAAGAAGTAAGGTACAAAACCGCCAGGTGGCGCTGCGACAGAGTGTATTTCAGCCTGTGGATGTGCTGAAGGCCGGACTCTGATCAAACATGTAAAGTTTGAGGCAGATTGGAGTATGTACAGCAGAGTTAGGCAGCACTTCCTGTTTCATGGCAAAACGTCAACATTCCACCGGATGCCATTTTCCAAACCCACAGACTTTTCTGAAGCATTTTGATAACTGTTGATCACCCATGTCTGCTGTACATACTGGCCACATTTGAGTCGTTATTACTCTGAGTTTATAGCTTTAGAAAATGTCCAAAAATCACCCAAATCATCCAAAATATGACACATAATTCAAAATGGCTGACTTCCTGTTGTTTTTCAGGTATTGGTGTCAATGACAGTTTTGTGCATCTTGATGAGTTACATATGTGTACTAAATTTCATAAGTTTAGATCAAAAGTACTGGTCGTAGTAAATGTTGGAAATATCGCAGGGGGCACTATTGAACAATTTTGCAATACACATGTACAGTTCCCCTGAAAAATCACATTTGACATCAGTCCTGATGAGTGGCAGCTTTCACATTTTCAAGTAATTTTAGGGCTCCAAAAATGTGTTTCTGTCATCGGACGAAGAGAGTAGAATAACAAACCCAACAGAGTCCTCGAACCCTCCTATATTTACACTTAAAGCTTCTTCCACTGGACAAGAACTGCTTTCCTCCTAAAATCTGCATCATGTTCCTCAGGGTTTAGACTCAACTCCTGAAGCTTTGTTCAACGTTAAACTCTTTGCCCTGAGCGGCGACCAGAAGCCTGAAGGGTTCGACGCCATCATGTACAACTCATCTGAAGGAAACAGTCGGAACGCTGAGCTGATCATATCGCAGGTTGGAGAAGATGTCAACTGGAAGATGTGCGTCGACATGGCGATGAGTAACGGCGTCGAGACAAAGGTGAGTTCAAGACGTCTTTATATCTGGAGAAATCTGTTGGGTTTTAGTCTTATAAAGTTATGAAAGTGTCTCAGCCTTTCTATGGTTTACAAGTCAAGTAAAGTTTCATTTATTTTGTCTCCATTTTTGTAGGGTTTAAATCATTAATATGTAAAATATTCAGCTGCATTCACACTATAAACAATGCTGTAGGGTCTTAGACTCACTTTTTAAACTTGAGTTCATTTTCAGCATCACTTGATGTTTTTAGGTAATTTCATGTTTTAATAAATAAACATTGAGTCTCATTTCTTGTTATTTCTCTGGTTTATTCTTTTCGATTCTTCCAAAACTCCTACCTCATCTTTTAGCTTTGAGAAAACCCTTCATTCTGTATATCATAACGCCTGGTTCAAATGGGAATGGGGAACTGTGACATTTGGAATAGGTTATTCGTACGGTTTTTATAAAGTGTTTTATTGGTTAAAATGAACGGGAAGACAACCGCCAAACCAGCCGTCTTTAGAACGCTGTAGATCTGGAAGATTTTACAGAAGAAAGTTAAAGTCAGACAGCTCACAAGACTTTGATTCGTCATCGAATAAATGATTATTCCGGAATGGAAATACTTGTTGCAGATCAAATTCATGCTGTTTTCTGCCCCCAAACCAAAGAACAAAAACCCTGAACTTTTGTTATTTTAAAGAACCTTCCCCTCAGTAAAGAGGTTCTTCAGTGGTGATGAAACTAGTTTCCACACAGACGTATTCCTTAATTACGATTAAAAAAATCCAGTGTTTAATTAAAAATTGCATTTTCAATCTTTAAGAAGCAGCTTTGTGTATATTTGGGACAGAAGTGTGTCTACAACGCCTCCACACTTTGACAAGTTGAGAACAAAACACACTTTTCCCTCAGTGAAGATGAAAACGCTGAAGCATCATAATGTTTTATTAACAGACATTACTGAAGAGTCGATCTCTGATGTTCAGACAGAGAAGCTGCAGATTTGTTTTTATTCCACATTCATTGTTGGCTTTGGTCTTTTCTGTGGGTTGGAGAGAATCAAAAGATAAAAGATGTAAACAAACCCTTTAAAAAGAGTCATTCTGCCGTCATAACCAATTATTAATAATGATCTTATTTTTATTATCATTCATCTCTAACCAGCGGTGAACAGATTTACTCCTGCTTCGTTTCTCTATAGAGTTCTCACATGGACCATCCAGAGCTGGAGGACATTTATCCTCAATAATCCACGTGTTAAACCCTAAAACATCAGTAGTGAATAAATGTTCTTCAGACCAAATCTATAAAAACTAGGAGAAAAGAATGTTTAAATATTTTAAATCCCAAATAAGTCTGGAGTTCCCCTAAAATCCCATTTTTCTCTTGTCCATCTGATGACCAAACTGGATCTCTGATAAAACAGTTACAATCTCATTTAAATCTACTTTTTATGGTTTAGTTTTTCATTCATGTCTGTAATTGTGGAACATTTTTAATCAACATAATATTTTAAATAATCATTATTATTCATGGAACATTTCCCACAACATGTTAGCAGAACCTGGTGATGATGTTTGTGTCATTTTCTCTTTTTCTGTCACTTTATGTCTTCTTTCTGTCGTTTCCATCCTCCATCATTCCTACAGAATGTGTAGATCAAAGCTATGTCCTCTCTTCTATTTTCCATCCTTTCATCCATTGTCAGCCTTGATTGAACGTCTCTCTCTACCTCATATTATCAGGATCAGACTCATTCTTTGGACTGTTTTCCATCAGTGGTCAGCAGTAACAGCTAGCTAAATATCTAGCTTCTACTGCTGAGAAAAGATCACATTAGCATGGATTAGAGTAGGGTTAGCAACAACACAGAAACATGGAATAAAATGAGCCAATCAATACCTATTATTGATCAATATGGAGCAGAAAGCTGGAGAGCAGAAGGTTTATGACGTTTATTTAGGCTTTAGTGTTGGCCGTGTGCCCACATCTTTCTGCAGAAATCTGTTCATGTTTTCCATATTTAGTGCAGTAACTCCTTCCAGCCGTTTGTTGGCGCAGTTTCCTCCTCGCTGACCTCCTGTCTCTGTTCAGGCTAACATCAGTTGGGGAGCTGAATGTCAGACCTACGAGCTGTGGATGGCAGCTGCTGTGAACCCTTCCAGTGCCAGACCGGCGTTTAACGGCACGGTTCACTGGATCAGAATCCCAGAGTACCTGGAGGAGTACGGCAGCAGGTGAGCTAATAACCTGGACAATCGGACACGTCGTCTGTGTGTTCTCTTGCTAAAGGCGGCTTCACTTTTCTCCAGGATTGAAAGCTACGTCCCTCATGTGGCGTTGCTGTTGGGCTTCGACCAGGAAAACGAGGTGAACGCCCATCAGGAGGTCTCTGCTTCGGTCGTTGCTGCCTCAGCAGATGGCTTCGATGTGAAGATTAGATTTCCAAAGGTGACTTAGGAAGAAATAACAACTCACAGCACACTTTTTACATTTTCTTTTTGCCATTAGGCTTCTTAAGCAGGAGTGTCAGTCATTTTCAAGGTTCAGGGGCCACATCATAACAGCCTAAAAACCACCACAACTCCAAGTGTTCCCTTTAGTTTAGTGCACAAAAGTACATTCACATTTAATGAAGTCTTTTTAAAAAAAACATAACCTGAAATTCTTAGTATACGCGCTGTGACATGTGGAACAGATTCTTTGTACGGTTTTTAAGACATTCATAAAAAATACTGCATTGAAATAAATAAGAAGTTCAGTAATTAGTATGAAAACTTCTCAGCCTTTTTATGGTTTACAAGTCAAGTTTTGTGTATTTTGTCTACATTTTTGTAGGGTTTAAATCCTTAATATGTAAAATATTCAGCTACATCCAAACTATAAACGATGCTGTAGGGCCTCATTTTCAACATCAGTTGTTTTTAGGTTATTTTAATTCTTAAAAAACACTGAAGCTCATTTATTGTTCTTCTGGTTTATTCTTAGTCTTCTATTGTGATTTTTCGCACCAAACTCGTCCCACATGTTTTAGAAATGTTAGTCTTTGTGGGTCATGTAGGAAATAAAACAGAAATAGGACTAATGACACAGTCTGACCCACTCTGGTGTTAATTTCTGTGTTTTCTAAGGCAGCGGGCCTAAAATGAGAAGTTTCTGCTCTCTGAAGTGTAGTTTCAGACACCAGGAAGAGATTTCTGAACTGTGGTGATTTGTTCAGTAAATATTTGGCTTAATAACTGGCCACATAAATGCATTTATTTTGAAGGGTAGTTGAGATTTTAGTTTAAAATTAGGATTCAGTAATTGACTACAGCTTGAGTTTTGTTTCAAATGAACTGATAAATGGAATTAAATGAGATTTAATTTTTTGAATTTCCAGCAGTTAATCCGTGTTTTCTGCACAGAGCATTCATGTTGGCATCAAAAAGTCCAAGCAAACGGCAAAATGAATTCTCTAAAAACTATTTTTTGGGCTGAACAACAAAAACTTGTAGTTTGTTGGCTGGACTTACGGGTAATGTAGGAAATGAAGCAGAACTAGGACTTAGACTTGATAACGTAGCCCTTATACACGTGTCTTTGCTTAGATTTTAAATTAGTCTCCTCTTTGTCGTTTAAAGTACACGGTGCACCGGGAGGCCGTTCCATTTCCTCTGGTAGCCTCCAGCAGCTTCAACGCTTCAGGAACTCAACCATAATCTGGACAAAAACATGTGAGACTGAATGTTTGCAGCAATTCACAGTTTGTTTCTGTTCACACTGAACGAGCAGCTGAGCCGTTTGCTTCCTTTCTAAAATATGTGTTGTGTTCCAGAAAAGCCCAGAGAGAATCCAGACGCCTCAGTCCTGATGGAAGAGAACCATGAAATATGAATTACTAATGCTCCACATGTTTGGAAATCACCTCCAAGAGTCCGGATTTATCCATTTAAAGCAGGTCAACGTTGTTTTATCATCATCTTACCCCATCTAACCCTAACCAGAAATTAACCTTCAAAATGTAAAAGTCTGTGCTTGTCCTGATTAAAATGCAGTGAAGAAAACACATTCTATTGTTTTATCTCTTTCTTGTCACGACATTTAAAGGTCAGACTGGATTCTGCACTAAAAAGGATGTTTGTTCTCCGTAGACTTGTCAAAGGAGCAGGAACCCGAGTGCAGACACTCACAAGGCAGGACAGGCCGAGTGAACCAAAACCTTTTATTGGTAAATAAATAAAGTAAATGAGGAAGACTGAACACAAGCAGTCCAGGAAAACTCAGGAGGGAAACTCAACTGGATCCAGCCAGTGATAAGTAAAAGAGTCAAACTCAGGTGTGATTCTCAGGAGGGAGTTAGTCGGCATTCGGTGGAGGCGAGTGTTGGTCGCTGAGGACAGAGAGCAGGTCCGGGTTCTGTGGGGACGAGCCGGCGGCGGATAGGAAGGCAGGAGGGCAGAACTGCTGGTAGATAGGCAGGAGAAGGACAGAAGATCCTACGTGACAGACGTTATGATCTGACAGGGAGGAGACCAGCTTTATCCACCGCTGACTGAAATCACATCCAGCTGAGTTCTTCTTCACAGCTGGAGCCGATGAGCCACGACCAGAGGAACTGTGACCAAACCATTAAAACTCATTGATCTTTTTGAATTATAACAACTTCTAATAAAAGTTGGAGGAATTAGTTTTTACTCTGTCAATCTTTATTTCATTCTGAATTGAAGCTTTTACTCCATTATTTTTGACTACCAGTCTGAACCATCAGAAGCTGTTCATGCAAGTTTTCTTAACATGAATTCAAGAAAAATTTGTTTTTTAAGCCAATTTTTTTTGGATTGCCTCAACTTTAATCTAGTTTTAAATCAATAACACTGAGTTTAAACTCCACATAATATAAAGCTGATGGGAGCAATCAAGTATTTAATTGAGTTCCTTTAATTACAGATTCTACTTCATGTCTTCATGAAGTCTGGTTTCCACCATAACCAGATCACTGACAGACATTACAGTGATTAAACAATGATCTGAGCTCGTTAATAACGGGGTAACGTCAGAAAATCAACCACAGTTCTGATCAAATCCCTGGAAATCAGAAACCACACATCAGCTCAAGAAATCTCACATTTTAAATGAAGACTTTCATCCTTTTCTAGTGCCAGTTTTTTTTTTTAGATTTCCTTGGTTATATTTAAAAACCAACCAGTTTATATGTAGTTCTGTTTGCCAGATCTAAGGGCTGGAATAAAAGCTGCACTAAACTCCGTCCAAACGGCAGCTTTGTCCAGGTTTTTGGTAAATAAGCTGCTGCTTTAATGCTTTTTGTCACAGTTCTGGCTTCTCTGGGTGAGATTTGGAGTCAGTAAACTGGATCGTAAACGCAAATGTTGGAAGAGACGAGTGTTTATCTTTGACCTGCTCTGTTTGTCTGGTCAACACGACTGTTTGTGAGGCCCCTCTGATCCACAAATACCTCTAAAGTTCATCGACCCTGGTGCTGAAAGCGCCGCTCGCCCTTCAGAGAACTAAAGCGTAGATTATTCAGCATGTTTTTATGGCTTTTCTCAGTGTCTGAAACATGTAGCCAGAAAAAACGAGGCTCCTTAATCAAAGATCCCGCCTGCTGCCGGCTCTAATCTAAGCACATGGAGCTGAATGGGGTGATAAAGGAGAAGCTGGATGCTGACATGAAGCTCCATTTACTCCTCTAATATCCTGAACTTCACCAGGTGACAGCCGGCGACGGATCGACTCATCAGGAGGAGGAATCGACCGTCCGTCCTCTTTACTGCTGCTGGTGCTGTAATTATAGAGCGCCTCATTAAAGCAACCATTCAGATCCCAATAATGAATGAATTATGAAACCACACATCTTTGGACAAAACTCCAGGATTTCTGCACTGTGGATTCAGCAGACATCAAAAAGTCAAAGCAAGCTGTAAAATGCATCCTCTGTAAAAAGATTACGATGAGTAATTTAGGGGGATTAGTATTTCCTTGACAACTAATGATTATTTTTTAGATCAAAATTTGCTTCAATGATTGTCAGCCATTTCTCCAGAGGGACTCTGAGAGCCCTGGAAACGCTGCCGCAGAAGGAGTCACCCAGAGAAATGTAGAAGTGGCCCCTGTTGGCAGTCCTGGAGTCCTTAACAATCTCATAGGTCACTTTCAGGGTCACTGCAGAAAGACCCTGAACCAGACCGTCGACCACGAGGACCAGAGCAGCGACGGTGGAGTCGTCCAGTGTCTCTGATGCCAACATGGTCCACTGCAGCTCAGAGATCCTCTGGAAGGCTCTGATTGAAATGAACTGATAAATAAAATAACATTTCTGTCTAAATTCTGTTACTTCATGTTTTCTGCACAGAGGGTTCCTGCAGAGACCAAAACGTCAAAGCAAACTGTAAAATGCATCCTCCCAAAACAAATGTTTGAACAACGAAAGTCTTTTTCAGTCATTTAATGATAAATTAGAATGATAATGATCTTTCCTTAAAAAATAATGGTATTTTGCTTAATAATTGGTTTTAAGGACTTGAAGTCCTGAACTAAAGGTAAAGAAAAATGAAGTTTTTGATCCAATTGATTTAATTTGCAGCCACTTGAATTGGATTTTAGAGTCTACCTGACTCTATGAGGCTGGTGTAATTTATGTCGACTCATTAAAACGATGTCTGCAGCTTTAAAAGGTTTATTCTTTATTTATCCTGCAGCTGTGCATCTGTAAAAGGTTCCATTCATTCCTTTTTAGAATTTATTACAAGAAATGATTGGAGGCAGAACTGGATGTTTAGTCAAACAAACGTCATGAATTCCCTCTGCAGAAACTGTGTGTGTGTGTGTGTGTGTGTGTGTGTGTGTGTGTGTGTGTGTGTGTGTGTGTGTGTGTGTGTGTGTGTGTGTGTGTGTGTATTTAACAGATAGAAAACGTTCTGATGTCAGATCTGCTGTTGACTCTCAGTAAATGAACACCAGGAACATTTCAGCCGACAGAAACTCTCTGAGATCCTCCATGTTAAACCTCAGCTACTTAAAGGCAATAATGACTTTCACACGCAGCTTCAGCAGATCTTTTCTGTCATATCTGAGTGGATTTATCTGTGGCTGCTTTTGCTCTGACTGCAGCAGAGTGGCAGGTTGATCGATAGTTGGAAGCAGCCATAAACTGGATTGCTGCTTTATTTTCCTGACATTATCCTCATATTATCCTCATATTATCCTCATGTTATCTGGGTTCACACCTCATCACTGACGTTTCTTGGCTCCTGATGGAAAAAGTATAGATAGATGGATGGATGGATGGATAGAATTTATATTTTATATATGAATGATGGTAAGCAGCAGTGAGATGAGGTTTTCGTCATCATTTGAGCAGCTTTAAGCTAAAAATAAAACCAACATACTACCAATCTGAAGATGACAGACGTATATAGGGTTATTAATATTATATCATAATGTTGGATTCAGGATCAGAAGGCAGCCAGATTTAACAGTGTGAAATTCTTTTAGGAGCTTTTTATTTGCATAAACAGCTGAAGGTCACAAACAACATTCTGCAGATATTAAATCATCATCTTAAATCTTATATTATTCGAATGTGTTTTTCCTCTGTTTCCTTTCTACAGTGACTTTGAGTGTTCTGAAAGGCGCCTATGAATAAAATGCATTGTTATTATTATTATAATTTAATAATAATAAGACCATCCGTGTCTTCAGAGAGGATCCTGCCGGTGGTGATCAGAGCCTTCCAGAGGATCTCTGAGCTGCAGTGGACCATGTTGGCATCAGAGACACTGGACGACTCCACCGTCGCTGCTCTGGTCCTCGTGGTCGACGATATGGTTCAGGGTCTTTCTGCAGTGACCCTGAAAGTGACCTATGAGATTGTTAAGGACTCCAGGACTGCCAACAGGGGCCACTTCTACATTTCTCTGGGTGACTCCTTCTGCGGCAGCATCTCTGGTCCAGAGTGCCAAATGGCTGACGGAGCTGGTGGAAAAGGAGGTTTCATGGAGGGTGAACTCAACTCTATCTCCGACCGGCAACAGTCCGGCTCTGCCTCCAGAACCGGCTGTCTACGTCAGCGGCACCAAATCCAGCATGGAAACCCCCCATCAGCTGGTGGTTCACGCTACCGCATGTCTCTAACCCCAACCCTAACCAACCACCCACTCCATCACTGCTCCTCAAGTTGAGGCTGAAGCTTCAGATCTTCATCCTGAGAGGTCTCAAGAAGAGATGAACACCATCACCGCTCTGGTCCTGAAGGTGATCACTAAACCCCTTCACAAGTCCAATGCCGTAGTCACCATTGAGGACTTCCAGGTGGTCCTGAAGTTTCTGTCACTGGACAACATCAACGTCTCAGCCGAGAGAGTAAACAAGAAGAGGGACAAAATCTTCAAAGATCTTCACAAAGCATTCAGTTCAGCAGAAGAGCTGATGGAAACGGCAATGAGATCTGAAGATCCATCGTTCAATGACATTTTGAAAATATTTTAAAACTGCACTTCGATGCCGTCGCCCAACGGAAACAGAAGTCATCACTTAGAAGGTTCTCCTCAGTGGCGGGACGAGCTTTCACAAACCCCTTCCGGCGCCCCCACCTGAGCACCCTGCCCACCTTCTCCTTCGTGATGCTCTGACCTGAAGGAACCATAAGGAGTTCTCATGGTGTCCAGGTGGAGATTCCACTGAGACTTAAAGACTAGGAACTCAAATCTAAAAGCACAGTTAGAACAATATAAATAAAACAGTCTAGTTTAAAAGACAATTTAATTTAAAAAATAATCTATTTAAAATACAATTTGACTGTAAAATAAAACAACTAGAATTCAAAAATAATAATTAAAACATTAATAAAAATGTGAAAAAATAAAAAAGAACACAGATTAAAAAATAAAAGCAACAAATAAACTCAAGAAATGTAAAAAGACAAAAGAAAAACAACAAATCTGCAAACTGCTGCAGATCTTCACCAACAGAAGGTTCTTCTAGAATCTGGACTTTCATGTGTGACATCACATGGTGCAGGACGTTGCCTAGCAACGGCCAAACATCAACAAGCCCAAATTTGTTCCTCTGATCTGATAACTTTAACGTTTTCATATTTTCACAATAAAAACGAAACAAAAATGATTTCATTTACATTGAATAACTCTTCAAGGAAATTATTTTAAAGAATTCAAACAGGAATTATGTTCTAATGTTTCCTGGTTTAATAAAGACAGAATTAAAACTTTAAATATTCAGAATTAGTTCAACTTTTAGTTGCTATCAGATTTTTACTAACAACAGGTTTATTTTCTCAGGACTTCCTGGAGATTAAATCACAATTATAATGAAAGAAAAAGCTCAACTTTACCACAAAAATAGACAAAAACCCTGAAAATATTTGCTAAAAGGTTCACAGTGTTGTCACATTTATAATCATATCATTTTCAATATTACTTTTATTTAATAGTTTGTGTGAAATCAATTTTCTGTGTAATGTTTAGCTTATAATTTTTAGATTTTATATTATTTATATTTTTTATTTTCATTTCTCAAGTACAATATTTGAATTTCCTGAGTTTTATTTTGATTAAATGAAAAATATTTCACTTTTAAGTATGATATTATCAGTGCAAGGTTTAATATTTTCATTTTATCTCATTTCTGGTGCACATCTTTTCCATTTTTTTCAGACTCTGAACTTCTTTTTTGTGACATTTTTTTTTTTTTTAAGTGATTTCTGGAACAGGGATTTGCCTTGGGATGAATAAAGTATGATCTTTTCCCACACTGTAGGTCTTTTTTCTTGTTTTTCTCTCAAACCCACACAAGTAAACATAAACTAGTTCTTTTTTCTGAATAAAATGTAGCATAGCTCCTTACAGATAAATGCCTGATGGTCTGGGTTCTGTCATTTTATGAATATGTGTGTTTTTAAGAAATACAAAACAATCTTTGAATTTATGCAAGTATTTTCTATAAATATGTTTAGGAAATGGGGTTATTTCCCTCAGGATGAATCTGTTTATTGACATGAACATGTTTACAGATTCAGTTCATTTCTCTGATTTTTTTTTATTCTAAGGTTCAGATTTTGTAGAAAATAACTCCACTGCTTGTCCTGTTTTCATCATTTAGGAAATTCTTCTGTTTTTATTCATTTATTCAGCAGCTGCTCCTCTAAATGTTCCATTCCTGTCCTGATCAGACGAGTCTCAGCTTCAGATGGACTTTAGTTCTTCTCACCTCCTCTCTACAGACTGAAGCCACCAGCAGGGGGCGCTGTGGGTCCAGCAGGGGAAGCTGTGGGTTCATTCAGCCAGCAGGGGGCGCTGTGGGTCCAGCAGGGGAAGCTGTGGGTTCATTCAGCCAGCAGAGGGCGCTGTGGGTCCAGCAGGGGAAGCTGTGGGTTCATTCAGCCAGCAGAGGGCGCTGTGGGTCCAGCAGGGGAAGCTGTGGGTTCATTCAGCCAGCAGGGGGCGCTGTGGGTCCAGCAGGGGAAGCTGTGGGTTCATTCAGCCAGCAGGGGGCGCCGCTGTGGGTCCAGCAGGGGAAGCTGTGGGTTCATTCAGCCAGCAGAGGGCGCTGTGAGTCCAGCAGGGGAAGCTGTGGGTTCATTCAGCCAGCAGGGGGCGCTGTGGGTCCAGCAGGGGAAGCTGTGAGTTCATTCAGCCAGCAGAGGGCGCTGTGGGTACACTGGCAGCTTCCACTGCTGCTATTTTTACTCCTGGTGAAAATTTGATGTTTCTGCTTCAGATCAGTGGCGTTCTGCTGTTTCCACCTGTTTGACCCACAAACTCAGACCCACTAAACAAAACCAGAAACCCAGAAAGATAAACTATATATATATAATAAAATAATAATAAAAAATGTTATTATACTAACAAGACTTTATTACTGTATTTATTACAATATTTCATTGCTGTATATATTGGAATAATTGCAGGAGCATAAAGATCAGCGAGCATGGAAGCCTTTAATGAAGAAAATTGTGGCCGTTTTCTGATTTGGCTGCTTCTGGTTGGTGGATTAGGGTCGGTTCTGGTTGGTGGATTAGGGTCGGTTCTGGTTTGTGGATTAGGGTCAGTTCTGGTTGGTGGATTTAGGTCGGTTCTGGTTTGTGGATTAGGACCGGTTCTGGTTGGTGGATTAGGGCCGGTTCTGGTTTGTGGATTAGGACCGGTTCTGGTTGGTGGATTAGGGCCGGTTCTGGTTTGTGGATTAGGACCGGTTCTGGTTGGTGGATTAGGGTCGGTTCTGGTTTGTGGATTAGGGTCAGTTCTGGTTGGTGGATTAGGGTCAGTTCTGGTTGGTGGATTAGGGTCAGTTCTGGTTGGTGGATTAGGACCGGTTCTGGTTGGTGGATTAGGGTCGGTTCGATCACTGCAGGACTCTGACCGGTCCAAAACCGCCAATGACCAAACTCAACCTGAGAGGAAAGCCCTGATTTCTCCAGAAACTCTGTGCTGTCACTCACTGTTCAATGATGAGAACATAAATATCCCTTTTTTTGTCTGATTTTTTTTAATTCCTGAAATTCAATCAACGTGATCAGTGGAAATAAACGTGCAACAGTTCCGTACTCAGAGAGTGCCTCAGCTCAAATAAAGACGTTTGGTTTAAACACAGTATCTTCTACCAACAAACTGCTGAAGCCCGTTAAAGATCCTCCTCAGCTGATTTCAGCCCTCAGGTTCCACAAACACATAAACCTACAACATGCACTGATAAAATAAATAAAAACAGGGCTGAGAAGTGTCTGAAGAGCTGTGATTATGTTGTGTTCATGTAGATTATTAATAACTGACTGGAGAAGCTTCTCTGCAGCCTGAAGACCAGGGGCCTCATTTATAAAACATTGCGTAGGATCCATACCAAAGTTTGCATACGCCAGAAATCCGAAATGTACGTATGCCCCTCGCCCAATTTATAAAACTGTGCGTAAGCACAGCTGCATGCAATTTCCCCTTTATAATCACACACCAGCTGGAAGATTGCACAGGTGGATCCGCCTCACATTCCGCCCACAACACACCCACATTTTACCATGAATGGTCAATGCAAAGTAACTCATGAATGTATCTGTATATAAATAAGCTGCTGATCCACGGCATTTCACACAGCGCCCCCTGCAGTCTGTTCCCTACACTGAGCGTGGTTGTGGTGTGAAGCATGTGTGTCTGTACAGGGCTGATTAATGGTTGGACGCTCATCCCATTCTGCCGCATATGGATAAATACAATAATTTACTTTTTTTGCCTTTTTACTGTGATAGTTGCAGTGAAGAGTGACAGAAAAGGGGGAGAAGAGTAGGAAGACATGCATTAAAGGGGCGCGGTCAGGAATCAAACCCAGGCTGCTGTGTCAGAGACCAGTGTCTGCAAATGGGTCGCCTGCATAACCTGATGAGCTATACAGGCACTGGGTGCTTAGTAAACAAAACTATTTAATAAAGATCACCGCACCGGCCCCAGATACCGGCCCTTCGGTTAAACGACCGAATGAAATAACGTTCAATCCGCCCCTGTTGATATATGAACATAGTTCTGCAAATACAGTCGTAGGCCGAATGGCGCACTATGAACATCTACAACAATGAGGGTTTATGATTATCCGGCTCTACAAGTCTAATATGTGATAACAATAAAGGTTTGAGATCAATCTGGTTTCAATTCACCACTTCATCCTCCGGCACTGCCGTTCCCTCTGTCTCCAAAATGTGCTTAAGCAACCATCAAAGTTGGTGCACCGGTGCGCACATTCTCACGACAAGTTTGTTTTTATAAATCACAACGAACACAGCGTACGCCACTTTCTACGCAAAGGTTGTGATTTACGTCACTTTCTAGCCCTGTTTTGTGCGTAAGGAAGCATCAAGAATCAAGGTTGGTGCACCGGTGCGCACATTCTCACGCCAAGTTTGTTTTAGAAATCACAACCTTTGCGTAGAAAGTCTAGCCCCGTTTTGTGCGTACGCAAGCTTTATAAATGAGGCCCCTGAATCTTCTCCTCTGAACTTTATAGACCTGAATCTTCCACTCTGATGTGTTTCTGTAGAGAACAACTGAACGTTTTCCTCCAAACAGTTCAGGGTTTCAAATAGAACATTCTTTGTTAGTTCCATCTGCGTTAGAATTTAATGCTCATGATTGGATCCGTTTGTTTGCTGATTCTTCATTCCTCCTTTTCTTGTTTGGGTTTTGGGTTTCAGGATGAAAATAAACTGAAACAACTCAATCATCCAGTTCCAGTCGCTCTGCTTCACTGTTCAGCTGCATTAAGATGTGATTTGATTTGGTTACAGACCAGCTCAGCAGCTAGAGGACGGACGGAGGTCTGACGCTGACGAGGGTCAGTCCTGAAGCTTCAGTGATTATTCAGTCCGAAACCAGCTCTGTGTTTGCTTGTCAGATATTTAGACAGAACTTCTAAGTTTTATGTTGTTTTGTTCTTTTTATTTATTTATTTATATCCCTTATTAATCCCAAGAGGGGAAATTCAGATTTTCGCATATCCCCCATCTGTGGGGGGGTCAGAGCACAGTGTCAGCCGCGGTACAGCGCCCCTGGAGCACACCCATTCACCCATTCACCCATCCACACACATTCACACATTCACACACCCATTCACCCATTCACACACCCATTCACCCATTCACACACACATTCACACACCCATTCACACACCCATTCACACACCCATTCACCCATTCACACATTCACCCATTCACACACCCATTCACCCATTCACACACACATTCACAAACCCATTCACACACACATTCACCCATTCACACACCCATTCACACATTCACACATTCACCCATTCACACACCCATTCACCCATTCACACACACATTCACACACCCATTCACCCATTCACACACCCATTCACCCATTCACACACCCATTCACCCATTCACACACACATTCACACACCCATTCACCCATTCACACACACATTCACCCATTCACACACACATTCACACACCCACACACCCATTCACCCATTCACACACACATTCACACACCCATTCACACACCCATTCACCCATTCACACACACATTCACACACCCATTCACACATTCACACACACATTCATACATTCACACACCCATTCACCCATTCACACACACATTCACCCATTCACACACACATTCACACACACATTCACACACACATTCACCCATTCACCCATTCACACACACATTCACCCATTCACACATTCACACACACATTCACACATTCATTCACCCATTCACCCATTCACACACACATTCACACACCCATTCACACATTCACACACACATTCACCCATTCACACACCCATTCACCCATTCACACACACATTCACAAACCCATTCACACACACATTCACCCATTCACACACCCATTCACACATTCACACATTCACCCATTCACACACCCATTCACCCATTCACACACACATTCACACACCCATTCACCCATTCACACACACATTCACACACCCATTCACCCATTCACACACCCATTCACACATTCACACACCCATTCACCCATTCACACACACATTCACACACCCACACACCCATTCACCCATTCACACACACATTCACACACCCATTCACACATTCACACACACATTCATACATTCACACACCCATTCACCCATTCACACACACATTCACCCATTCACACACACATTCACACACACATTCACACACACATTCACACATTCACACACACATTCACACACACATTCACCCATTCACCCATTCACACACACATTCACACACCCATTCACACATTCACACACCCATTCACACATTCACACACACATTCACCCATTCACACACACATTCACACACCCATTCACACATTCACACACCCATTCACACATTCACACACACATTCACCCATTCACACACACATTCACACACCCATTCACACATTCACACACACATTCACACATTCACACACCCATTCACCCATTCACACACCCATTCACACACACATTCACCCATTCACACACACATTCACCCATTCACACACACATTCACACACCCATTCACCCATTCACACACACATTCACACACCCATTCACACATTCACACACCCATTCACACACACATTCACACACACATTCACCCATTCACACACACATTCACCCATTCACACATTCACACACCATTCACACATTCACACACACATTCACCCATTCACACACACATTCACCCATTCACACACACATTCACTCACCCATTCACACACACATTCACACACCCATTCACCCATTCACACACACATTCACCCATTCACACACACATTCACACATTCACACACCCATTCACCCATTCACACACACATTCACACACCCATTCACACATTCACACACCCATTCACCCATTCACACACACATTCACCCATTCACACACACATTCACACACCCATTCACACATTCACACACCATTCACCCATTCACACACACATTCACCCATTCACACACACATTCACCCATTCACACACACATTCACCCATTCACACACCCATTCACCCATTCACACACACATTCACACACACATTCACCATTCACCCATTCACACACACATTCACCCATTCACACACACATTCACACACCCATTCACACACCCATTCACCCATTCACACACACATTCACACACCCATTCACCCATTCACACACACATTCACACACCCATTCACCCATTCACACACACATTCACACATTCACACACACATTCACACATTCACACACACATTCACACACCCATTCACACATTCACACACCCATTCACCCATTCACACACACATTCACCCATTCACACACACATTCACACACCCATTCACACATTCACACACCCATTCACACATTCACACACACATTCACCCATTCACACACACATTCACACACCCATTCACACATTCACACACCCATTCACACATTCACACACACATTCACCCATTCACACACACATTCACCCATTCACACACACATTCACACACTGATGGAGGAAGCTGTCATGCAAGGCGCTAACCACGACCCACCAGCAGCAGTTAGGGGTTAGGGGTCTTGCTCAGGGACACCTCGACATGAGCACGACGGGCCGAGGATCGAACCAGCAACCTTCCGGTTGTGAGACCCACTGAGCTATGCCGCCCCCATTAAAGCTCATTTCCTTTCATAAATTTTTTCCAGCTAATTTTGCTCTCAGTCAAACATTTTCTGTGTGAATGATTTCACCAAATTCTCCAGAAACTTCTCAAATGTGATTCAACAAGTGATGAAAAAGCAACAATCCAGTTTAAGAGGAGTTTTCTGACTGGCGATTCTGAGATCGTTAGAAATGAGATTCAGTGAACCTGACAAACATCATGACGTCCAGCTTTAGTTCTTGTTCTGCTGCAGGATCACACAAGAAAGAAAAGGGAAGTTTAACGAGAAATTCATGTTTTATTTTAAGTTTCAATAAAAGAAGTAAGTTTAACAATTTAAGTTCAGCCTGTCTTCATTTAAACATATCTTAAGTAGATCTACCTTCATGTTATTTGTCAGAGGATGTTTGAGCTCAACTAACTTTAATTACTGGTGTTAATATTATTTGTTTGGGAACATTTGAGCACATTTCCTTTAACATAGTGTATTTTTCAAATATTTTCTGTCAGAATAATTTCTCCAGTTTTAAAGAAAATACTCCAGGAGCGACGGAAACCAAAAATGCAGTCAAAAAGTTGGTTAGAAAGAGTTGAACTGCTCCATATTTTATATATTATTATTGTATATTATTATTACATTGTGTACTTAGCTGTAATTTATACATTTTTACTATATATTATTATATTGTGAAAGTAGCTGTATATTGTATATTATAATTATTATATATTATATTGTTATATAGTGACCTCGGTAACAAAGTGTGTGTTGAGGCTCCAGCAGACGTTCTGATCTCCTCCAGAGGTAATTACTGCTGCCTGCTAATAGATCTTTGAGCCTTCACTGTATATCAGGCATGTCCAAAGTCCGGCCCGGGGGCCAATCACGGCCCGCGGTAGGATTTCATACGGCCCGCAACTTCGGTCTTAAAATGTATTATTTATGGCCCGCTAGCACTGTCTAACAGAATAAATAAAGGTTGATGCTAGAGGTACGGACCGTTAAGGTCACTGAAGAGCTGGCGCCGGTTAACTACTATTTGCTGCATATTACAGGCAGTTTATATGAATGACTTTGACGGCGAACATTGTATAATTTAACCAAAAATACACCGTCTCCTCTCACACTTTAGACATTGCAGTTTTTACGCTTTTAGACGCCGTGTCTAAATTGTTTGAAGTCCAGTTCCTATTAAGTAGTTTACCGCGTTCAGTGGTGGAAGCGGCTGACGAACTCCATTGCAAATGTTCCCATTTAATTTCGGACGCTAATTTACAAGATAAAGTTAAGGATGTCGAATATGAAACAAACACTTGTGAATGGTGAGGAGCAGCTCTTTAATTCGGCATGAATTAAAAAAAACCACAAACTCGATTTACTGTGATATTGTGAGATTTGTTTGTGGTGATGTAACTTAGCCATTCAACAGAGTCCGCTAACATTAAAGTGACTGACATGCAGTGTCTGTGTTGACAGACGTAGAAAATACGTCAGGGTTTTGTTTAGGTTGTTAATATGTAATAGTCTGTCGCTACTTTTGAAGGTAAAAAATACTTGTAGTTTGCTGGCTGTTAGTTCCGCCATTTGTTTTGTTTGCTGTCTGTGCTTTATTAGAACAGGATCACGTGAATAAAAAGTTTTGCTATTTTTAATAGTAGTGCCGATTTCAACCCCCAAATCGCTGTCCGTGAAAAAGTCAGATAGTGATGTTGGACTTTTCCACAGACAACGATGACCCCAGCACACTGATTGTAAAATATTTCTTGTAACTTTATTGGAACTTGATATTGAATGAATGGACTTTAATACACTGTTAATACACAAAGATGACTGACATGACAGGCTCCGCACGCAGATTCACCCCGAATCACGGAAGCCCCTTCATCAGCGTAGCCGGCTCATTAATATTCATGTCCGTCGGATTACCAGCCAGTCACGAAGCACGTTCATCAGCCGGCTCATTAATATTTATGTACGGCTCATTAATATTTATGAGAAGGGAAAGTGCCGTATCCGTAGGCCACAGGCTGCGGGTACGGGTCCGTATCTGTAGACACTACCATAAATAAATCACAAAACTTAAAATGTAATTCCTCCTTTCACCACATGGTGGCAGCACCAATTTAATGCTATCTGGCTCTGCATCCTTGGCGAACACTTCTCTGATCATTGCTGCAATGGCGACTGCAAAGAAAAAGAGGAAAGTTGACAGTGAGGGCCGCCACTTTCAGGAAAGATGGGAATTACAGTACTTCTTCACTGAAGATCGAGGCAATTGCATTTGTCTTATTTGTGAAGAGACTGTTGCCTTGTTTAAAGATTTTAACATAAAGAGACACAACCAAACTAAACATGCTAACACATATGACAAGCTAACAGGGAGTGACCGCGCTGAAAAAGTGAACCAACTCCAAGCTGCTCTGGCATCACAACAGCGATTCTTCATGCGGGTCTGTGAGTCAAAGGAAAGTATCACCAAAGCAAGCTACGAAGTGACCATGTTAATAGCTAAACATGGGAAACCTTTTACTGAAGGTACATTTATCAAAGACTCTGTCATGAAAATGGTGGAGAATGTTTGCCCCGAGAAGAAGCAAGAATTTATGAACGTTTGCCTGGCACGTAACACTGTGGCACGGAGAGTCGAGGACATATCACCAGATATTCAGAGACAACTGGGGGAAAGGGGAGTGGCTTTTGATTATTTCTCATTAGCCTGCGATGAAAGCACCGATGCATCTGACACTGCACAGCTCTTGATTTTTTTAAGAGGAGTTGATGACAACATGAACGTAACAGAGGAGCTGCTTGACCTCCAAAGCCTTAAAGGCCAAACCAGAGGAACGGATTTTTTCCTTTCTGTTTGTGAAGCTGTTGATGATCTGAAACTACCATGGAGTAAAGTTTCTGGGATCATTACCGACGGTGCGCCTGCCATGGCTGGTGAGCGAAGTGGATTGTCCACACTGATCTGCAATAAAGTCAGCGAAGAAGGAGGTAACGCTATTAAACTTCACTGTATAATTCACCAGCAGGCTCTCTGCGCCAAACATCTCAAATTTGATCACGTTATGAAACCAGTGGTAAAGGCAATCAGTTCTATTCGCTCTAAAGCTCTGCACCACCGACAGTTTCTGCAGTTCTTGCTTGACATTCAGGCTGAATACGGAGACGTAATATATCACAACGATGTGAGGTGGCTAAGTCGGGGGTCCACAGTGCAGCGATTTTTCTCTCTCAGAGAGGAAATTGGACGTTTTTTTGGGTGAAAAGGGGCAACCGATGGAAGAACTGTCCGATCCTGTATGGCTGGCAGATTTGGCTTTTGTGGTTGACAGGACGAAGCATCTGAATGCGCTGAATGTTAATCTGCAAGGACAAGATGCAGTGGTGAGCCAGCTGTACGCTCACATCAAGGCCTTTGGAACCAAGCTGCAACTTTTCCAGAGACACTAGTCCCAAACGGAGCCCTGTACCATTCCAGCTTTGAAAGAGGTCATCGACAGTTTCCCACAGGACAACATCGGTGCGCAAATGATGAGTTATGCAACAGCTATCGCATCTCTTTCTATGGAATTTAACAAACACTTTCGGGATTTTGCAGTTATTGAAAAGGACATGTTGCTTTTCTCTTCTCCCTTCTCCGTAGACCCTGATGATTCTCCTCCACAGCTGCAGCTGGAGCTCATTGAGCTGCAGGGTGATGATGAGCGGCAGGTAAACACCAGCAGCTTTCTCTTGGTGACTTCTATGGGCAGCTGGATAAAGGCAGGTTTCCAGAAATGTGAATATTTCCCAAGAAAATGCTGAGCCTATTCGGCTCCACATCTTTGTGTGAGCAGACCTCGTCATGAACTTAAACAAGAACAGACTGAGGTCAAGACTACGTGACTCCCACTTACGGGACATTTTACGCATCTCAACCACTTCCCTCAAACCAGACCTGGCCTCTTTACTGAAATCCAAATCTCAGTACCACTCTTCTCATAAGTGTCAGCAAGTTATTGGTTTCTTGTTCAATCTGAAACTGAATGTTTTGAACGGTAACATCTGTCACTATTAACAGTGAAAAGCCAAAAGCATACTTATGCACTTGGACTAATGGCACCTTTTTTTAATTACACATCTTGAATAAGATTTGTTTATAACTGTTGATGTTGTGTACCTGTAGATGTGACACAAACTATTACTCTCTGAAAGATCTTGTAAAAGACAAGAGTAAAATTCACTTGTTTTAAACTTTAATGATAACAGACAACTTTGCATTACATAGAACTCCTGTTTAAAATGTTCATGAGGAAAAGATGTTTAATGTATTTAAGGTATTCCTACAGTTCAATGTTATCTGACTCTCCAGATATGAATTAAAGGCAGAATTGTGTTTTTAGAGTTGTTCATGTCTGCTTAAGTGGCTTATATTTGGTTACACTGCCATTTGAACAATAAAGAGAATTGTGACAATGAAAATTGTTTTAAAATGGTGTACATTTGCATGTAACTTTTGTGCTTAAAAAACATCAGAAGGAACTACTGGCCCCCAGGCATCTTCACTTTATCAGAGCTGGCCCTCTTTGCAAAAGGTTTGGACACCCCTGCTGTATATGATGTATTATGGTTGTATTTTATTATTCTTATACTGTGAAATTTCATTAATCTCCTCCACAGGTAATTAGTGTTTTCTATTTATAGATCTTTGAGGCTTTAATGCTGTTGATCAGAGATGAGCCGGTACAGAAGAGTCGGTTTGATGTTTCTAGATTTCTCCTCTTTTAACCGTTTCTTCAGTTAATCTGCTCCTCAGACGTTAAACCAGCAGAACCATGAGGCTCTGAATGGTTTCATAATAAACCAGCTTTTCATTTGACATCAGCTGCTAGTTCAGTTTTCTGATACTTAAGAGGCTACAATCATCCATCCTTCATCCATCCTTCATCCATCCATTCTTCATCTATTCTTCATCCATCAATCCATCATCCATCCATCCATCCATCCATCACCAATCCATCCATCATCCATCCACCATCCATCCATCCATCCATCACCCATGCATCCATTCATCCATCCATCCATCCATCACCCATCCATCCATCCATCACCCAACCATCCATCATCCATCCATCCAATTCATCCATCATCCATCCATCCATCCATCACCCATCCATTCATCCATCACCCATCCATCCATCATCCATCCATCCATCATCAATTCATCCATCACCCATCCATTCATCCATCCATCCATCCATCATCCATCCATCATCAATCCATCCATCATCCATCCATCATCCATCCATCCATCCAATCCATCCATTCATCATCCATCTATCCAATCCATCCATCCATCATCCATCCATCCATCCATCCATCATCCATCCATCCATCCATCATCCATCCATCCATCCATCCATCATCCATCCATCCATCCATCCATCCATCCATCCATCCATCTTTTTCCTCCTATCTGGGTCGGGTCATGGAGGCAGCAGATGAAGCAGGCCATTCCAGATGTTCCTCCTCCCAGCAACACTTTCCACCTCTTCCTTGGGGGGCAGTCCCAGGCCAGATGAGATATATAACCCCTCCAGAGGGTTCTGGCCACTGTTCCTTCTAAGCTGCACAATTGCGCGCTGCTGACGTGCACAAAAAAAAAATCTAACCTAAATTGAAAATAAAATAAACATAAACACATAATTCATTCTGTGCTATTTTTCATTGCGAGTCAGTGAGTGACCGGTGACTGTCTGCTCCAGCCAATGACGTGATTCACATCAGTATTTACAAAGCTAATCAACGTCATTAACAGGCATACTTATGTGCAGCCACCGTTGTTATCGCTAGCAGAACAGTGTGGCCGGTGTGGAGTGAAGATGCTGAAGATGCTAAGTGCTGCTTACGTTGACCCTTTGTAATAATGGCAAAACGAATGGGCAGTGGAACATCCCCTCACCAAGCCAAAGTAAAAAAGAAATGTGAAATCCCTTTTAAGATGGAATGGCCGTTGGAGGTAGGGTAGCCACCCATCTCTGAAAATACGGACTCGTCCTTTATTTGACAATTAATTGTAACGTCCCGTATTGATTCAATACGGGACGCTAATTGTTCCGTATTTTCATAAATGTCTCATACACGTCTGTCACACAAGCATCAAAACTACATAATAAACAAAATAAAACACAGGAAATACTAAGGGCAGCCAGTTTCATCTTCCTTAGAACTATGTAGCGAGGACCCGATGCGAGGTCCAGCAGGTCTGTTTGCCGGTTCTGCCGTGGGTTTCCTGGTTACAGACGCTGCTGCTCCCACATGTTTAAAAATGTCTACACCCAAAACTCCACCACATCCAAAGAAGCAAAAACATTTTCTAAAGCACAGACTGGAAGACTGGAACCCTGGTAATGAGTACAGGGCAAACGGTGTTTTCTGTTGCTCATAGACTGAAGTAAGGCAGCATCAGGAGACCAACATGTAAGAAACATGAGAACCAACCAGCAGGTCACAGTTTATCATCATCTAATCATCTCCTGAAGTCCCTTTGGTAAGAGACATCAGTACATGGTTGTGGATTTACCAGAGGATGATTATAGTCAGACTAATGTGGCCGTAGACTCTACAGGATTTTAGGGACTCAATAAATGCATAAGTTGTTTAATAGTATTTTAAATATAATTTATTTAATAGCCGATATGTGATCAATAAATGGCCTTTGCCTATCTAAAGAAAAACTCACTCAGAACTCTGATATGTTAACGGTACTAAATAAATAAATCAGTAAATACATTCATACACACATAAATAATATTCATTGCATTAAAAGATTTAGATGGGAAAATATGTGTAGAGAATTCCTTTGTCCAGTTTTCTGCATTCAGTGTTTGCAGAATCCAGTATTCCACACTGGTTGGTCATTACATTTATTAGTCTGGTTTCACTGTTTAAAATGATGCCACATCTTTTTAGACAGAACCTGTGATCATAAAACAACACAGAACTCTTAGTGTTGTGTTAATAAAGCACTTAAAGCTTTAAGTATGACTGAAGCTGACCACAGTGACACATCTGATGTTGCTCACAGGGGTCCAAGGGACCGCTCAGTCTGTCTGTTTGCTCAGACTGAAACATTAGAGGGAACATTGGTTCTGGGTCTACCTCGGGGTCGGAGCAGCGGCTCTAACCCTAAGATCCTGAGATACTTGAACTTCTTCTCTTGGGGAAGCAACTCCCCCCCAATCCACCGGTTTCTATCAGAGAACCATGACCTCAGACTTGGAGGTTCTGATCCACATCCCCACCGCTTCACACTCAACTGCAAACCGCTCCAGTGCTGCTGAAGGTCTGAGGAACCAACAGAACCACATCATCTGCAAAAAGCAGAGATCCTGAGGTCCACAAACCAGACACCCTCCTCACCCCGGCAGATCCTTGAGATCCATGAAGACCACAAACAGGATCAGAGACCAGGGACAGCCCTGGAGGAGTCCAACACCCACTGGAAACATCTCTGACTTAGTGCTGAGTATGAGGACACAGCTCTCACTGTGGTTGTTCAGGGACTGAATGTCTCGTATCAGAGACCCTGGTACCCCATACTCCCTCAGTACCCCACAGAGGTCCTCAGGGGACACGGTCGTAGACCTTTTCCAGATCCACAGAACACATGTAGACTGGCAGGCAGAACTGCCATGACCCCCTCAGCAGCTCCTCAAGACTAAATCTAGCTGCCAGCTGTTAGCTGTTAGCTGTTTGCTGCTAGCTTTAGAGAGGCTTGTGCTTTTTATTTTCTGCAGAAACTAGCTAGCAGCTAGTGGTTAGCCTGACTTTAGTTTGACTGCAGGATGAAAATCACGGATCATAAATACAGAAACTATTAACCAAGAGAAGAATGAAAGGAAAATGATGCATTTCAGGAAAAGCACAGTTTCTTTTTACATTAGGACATAAATATCATCAAATAAATGTTAAATTATTCATAAAAATCCATCTTTACTTGGATTTGAATCAAATAAAATCCACAACTGTGATTTGACAGATAGAATAAACAGACTAGAAGCTTATTTTAAGTCTGTCCTCAAGAGAATAAACTTATTTTATGGAATTACTCCATAAAATGTGTTTTCAGAGAAGCTCCTCTAATGTCAGGAGATAAATCCTCAGTAAACACACCGTTCTTTAATATTCAGGTCAACAGAAACCTGGAGAGGAGCAGAAATCCCATCAAGACGAGGAATATTCAGGAAACTTTTCTGGTTTCTGTCTGACCCTTTGCTCTGTGGATCAGAGGTCTGTTTAGCGACGTCAACATCGACGGAGGACGCTTTAGTCCTCTGCTGCTAATTCAGATACTTCCAGTTTTTTTATTCTTAATACTTCCACTTTATTATTCTCTGCTGCTGATTTTAACCCTTCTTGGTTATTTTGCTGCTGATTTGAACCCTTCTCGGTTATTTTGCTGCTGCTGATTTTAACCCTTCCCGGTTATTTTGCTGCTGCTGATTTTAACCCTTCCAGGTTATTTTGCTGCTGATTTTAACCCTTCTCGGTTATTTTGCTGCTGATTTTAACCCTTCCCGGTTATTTTGCTGCTGATTTTAACCCTTCCCGGTTATTTTGCTGCTGATTTTAACCCTTCCCGGTTATTTTGCTGCTGATTTGAACCCTTCCCGGTTATTTTGCTGCTGATTTGAACCCTTCTCGGTTATTTTTCTGCTGATTTTAACCCTTCTCGGTTATTTTGCTGCTGATTTTAACCCTTCTCGGTTATTTTTCTGCTGATTTTAACCCTTCTCGGTTATTTTGCTGCTGATTTTAACCCTTCCCGGTTATTTTGCTGCTGATTTTAACCCTTCCAGGTTATTTTGCTGCTGATTTGAACCCTTCCCGGTTATTTTGCTGCTGATTTTAACCCTTCTCGGTTATTTTTCTGCTGATTTTAACCCTTCCCGGTTATTTTGCTGCTGATTTTAACCCTTCCCGGTTATTTTGCTGCTGATTCCAGCCCTTCCAGGTTATTTTGCTGCTGATTCCAGCCCTTCCAGGTTATTTTGCTGCTGCTGATTTTAACCCTTCCAGGTTATTTTGCTGCTGATTTTAACCCTTCCCGGTTATTTTGCTGCTGCTGATTTTAACCCTTCCCGGTTATTTTGCTGCTGATTTTAACCCTTCTCGGTTATTTTGCTGCTGATTTTAACCCTTCTCGGTTATTTTGCTGCTGATTTTAACCCTTCCCGGTTATTTTGCTGCTGATTCCAGCCCTTCCAGGTTATTTTGCTGCTGATTCCAGCCCTTCCAGGTTATTTTGCTGCTGCTGATTTTAACCCTTCCCGGTTATTTTGCTGCTGCTGATTTTAACCCTTCCAGGTTATTTTGCTGCTGATTCCAGCCCTTCCCGGTTATTTTGCTGCTGCTGATTTTAACCCTTCCCGGTTATTTTGCTGCTGCTGATTTTAACCCTTCCCGGTTATTTTGCTGCTGCTGATTTTAACCCTTCCCGGTTATTTTGCTGCTGATTTGAACCCTTCTCGGTTATTTTGCTGCTTATTTTAACCCTTCCCGGTTATTTTGCTGCTGATTTGAACCCTTCTCGGTTATTTTGCTGCTGATTCCAGCCCTTCCAGGTTATTTTGCTGCTGATTCCAGCCCTTCCAGGTTATTTTGCGCTCTGCAGAGCACCTGGCAGCTCTAATTCTGCATCGTGTTGCTGCTTGTAGAGCACAGCGGCTCTTTGTTCTGGGTGAATTAATGCTGGCTGTTACAGGCTAATCTATGGAGACATTTTCTCACTTCCTGCCTTTGATCTGATGTTTTCTTTCTGATGCAACGTGGAAATTTCTCTGCAACCTCCCAGATCTGAGCAGATTTCAGGAGAATTGCCAGGAGGGGGAGAAAAATGTGATTATTTCAACCAATTTCTGATTTTCTCTGTGATGCTGAGCAGATTCGCTCCTGGGTACGAAAAAATGAGGTTCGCTCGACTGAAAGTTGATTTCCAACCGTATCGCAATTAATGCAACAAAAGGCTGCAGCCGGCCGGAGAGCTGCTTTTTCTCTGAGAAGATGAGAGTTTCTTCAGCGTTAAACCGAATCTTCACTGAGGAACGTCTCCAACTGAGAAAAACAGTTTGGATTTGTGCATTTTCTTCCTGTGTGCCGTCCATTTACCAACCTGAGCTTCAGGAGCATAAAAAAGAGGCTGAGATGAGATTTACTGTCCTTCAGTGAACAGTCATGAGGCTCAATATTGCTCATTTTAGTCATTTTGGACCATTTACAGTGGTTTTGGACCGGTTTTCACTCATCTTAGACTAATTTTGAGTCACTTTGCATAAGTTTCAGGTCATTTTTGACCAATTTAGAGTTATTCTGGGCAAGTTTCAAGTCATTTTGAACAAATGTTGAATCATTTAGCTCAAGGTTCTAGATGTTTTTGGAACACTTTTGAGTCATTTAGGACGTTTTCTGTCATTTGGAATAATTTTTGAGTCATTTTAGAGACAATTCATGAAACTTTGAGCAGGTTTCAAGTTAAAAGCAAATAAACTGGAACCTTGTCTGTTCAAACTTTAACCATCAGGTTCTACTGATGTTAGAGCCTCAACAGGTGGAGAAATGTGGACCAGAGACTGGATTTTAGTAGAAACATGGATCCATCCATAGATACACCGACAGGAACTTTATGGAGTCACGGTACCACAGTTGTTTGAAGATTTTGTACTTATTTCCCTTTTCAAAGGCCAATATTACTCATTTTAGTCGGTTTGGACCGTTCACAGTGATTTTTGGACTAATTTTGAGTCCTTTTGCACAAGTTTAAGGTCACAGCAAACAAATGTTGAGTCATTTTGGACAAGGTTCTAGAAATTTTGGAATTTCCAACAAAAACAGTTTGGATTTGAGTATTTTTTTCCCGTGTGACCTCCGTTTAACAGCTTTTCTTCCTGCCTGAGCTTTAGGAGCAGAAAAAGAGATTTGATGTCCTCGTGTCCTTCACTGAACACCCGTGAGGCTCAATGTTTGGAGGAGAGAAAGCAGTGAGGATGGATTAATTACTGCAGTCACTTTCCTCTCTCTGCCCGGGGGACTCGCTGTAGGACTGAAGATTCACCTCGACTCCCACCGCTCCTTCCATCTGCCGCCACACCTCCGGAGTTTATAGCCTCCTGAAGCCTCCTGAAGCTTCCTGAAGCCTCCTGAAGCTTCCTGAAGCCTCCTGAAGCCTCCTGAAGCTTCCTGAAGCTTCCTGAAGCCTCCTGAAGCCTCCTGAAGCCTCCCGGGTGAATCAGAATCAGCCGACCTGGACGTGATGCTGTCAGGTGAAAGTTCAGCTGGAGAGGTTAAAGGGTCCTGACAGGAGCTGGGATGTGTTTTATCTGCTCCGTGGGTTCCTCTGGATGAATTTCTCTGTGTGGCGGTGCAGCGTTCTGTGTCATTCACACAGTGGGATTTATCCTCCCTCCTCTCGGTTAGCACAGGCTTTAAATGAAGCATGCTGAAGCTTTCTCGGCCCACACTGACCTGAACCGAGAGCAGCACCTGGCGACGTGACCGATGTGGTCAGAAAGCAGCACATCACGGCTTTGTCACGCTCCAGCGCCACCAGAAAGCCTCAAAGGAAGCCAGAAGCTCTTAGTAAGTCACAGCTTTCTGCAGTAACCTGTGACTGGATGCTGCCTTTAAGGAGCTCCTAATGCACTCTGAGGTTGTTCTGAGGTTATTCTACAGCCACACTGGAGGATCTTCGTTGTTTGGATTAGGGTTAGGACTCATAATGCCCTCTGGGAGGCGCTACTGAAGGTCAGGGTTAGGACTACTGGATGCTGCCTTTAAATGGGTCATTTTTAGGGTCAGGGTCAGAACTACTGGATGCTGCCTTGAAGGAGCTCCTAAAGCACTCTGAGGTTATTTTCACCACACTGGGAGGATCTTTGTTCGTTGTCCAGCAGATTAACATACTTTGGGGCCTCACAGCAGAAGAACGCCCTCCTGGCCTACATTCCTCCCACTTTCAGAACAATAGAAGTGATGAATGCAAACTGACGGTCCTGAAATCCTTCAACACAACAGTCGACTCAGAATTCATTCAGTTCTCATGAATGTGTTCTTTTTTACATTCACACCTGGGAAATTCTCTGTTTTCAACATCTTATCTGGGAAACCATATTCCTGTCTTATATCTCCACAAATAAACTTCCACAGAAATGAAATGTGATCAGAACAGTTTAATTCAGATCAGAATGAATCCAGCAGAGAATACATTTAGAATTCTTGGTCCTTAGAAATGGAAGAAATGGAACAATTTTCATCAGAGGCTGATCGTATGTCTCCATAAAGTTCCTGTAGTTGTTTATATCTGGATGTTTCCACTAAAATCCAGTCTTTGGTCCACATTTCTCCAACTGTTGAGGCTCTAACATCAGTAGAATCTGATGGTTAAAGTTTGAACAGACAAGGTTCCAGATTTTACATATTTAGAGGTGAAATGTCGAAAAAGACTTTAATTTGTCCAGAATTACTTAAATTTTTTTGCTAAATGAGTCAACATGTGTTCAAAATGGTGCTTTTTTTTTAGGTCCAACGTGACTCTAAATGGTTTAAAATGACAATAATGAGTAATTATTGGGCCTTGAAAATAGAAAAAATGTAAAATGTCCAGTCCAGGCTGGTATAGAGTTCCTGTCAGAATTAAATGTCTAAACCTTAAAGCTGCTCTATCAGGAACAAACATAACAACAACCAACGTTTTTATTCCACATCCACACAAATCTGGACCACCTGAACTATTTTTCTACAAATATTTAGACTTAGATGAGTTTATAAATCCTTGGAGGGAAACTCAGCAGCAAGTTTTTTTTTAAAAAGGTGAAAACAAAAAGACAACACAGAATATTAGGGCTTAAAGTGAAGCAGAATAAAAGTAAATAAAATTAAACTAAATCTTGAAAAAATAAACTAAAATATATCTAAATTACAATGGAGAAAAAATCAACAGAACAAACAGAATCTGCTGTTAATTTCTGACTTTAGGATGAATAAGTTCATCGTCTTATCTTACATTTAATAAACTCAAATCTGAGTCAGAACAGAGCGGAGTGAGGGAGCTAATGAATGTAAATGTCATAAATAATAATAATAAATATAACAGCTTTTTTCCTGATTAACATCGTTTGTTTGAAGTTTGAAGTTTATTAATGGAATGCCCCTTGAGATGTTCCATCTCGTTTTCAAGGGGTCCATAAACACACACATATATAAACACAATTTACAATGACATACGTAAGTGCACACATTTACACAAAAACACACACACACACACACACACACACACACACACACACACACACACACACACACACACACACACACACACACACACACACACACACACACACACACACACACACACACACACACACCCCAATCCTCAATGAATTCTAAAACAGGTGCCACCAACTCGGTGCCAATGAGGCCAGATAGCCTTTTAGAGAAGTGTTTGTTTGTTTCATTGTCTGTCTTGCTCTTTATTTTTCTTCTACTTCCTCTCCCCCTTTTCCTTCTCCCCTTCCCTTCCCTTCTTTATTCACCTCCCCCTTGTCTACTCCTTCCTCCTCTTCCCCTTCTTTTTCCTTTTTTCCCCCCTTTTCTCTCTCACAACTTGGTGCTGCTGACAAACTAACCCTTGGCTTCCAAGATTGGTGACCCCTGGTCAGGAATATCAGCGGTTCACAAACCATGGTTCTTAAACCTATTCAGGTTTCATACAAAATAGAAAATGTCACCTGAGGGACAAAGCTGAAGAACCACAGTTCAAGAGTAAAACAAAGGATAAATATGAAAATGCAAATAAATGATACAGCATTGACAGAAGTTCAAAGGAAAGACAAAAAAACAAAACAAAAACATGAGCAGGAAGTTTTAAGGTGTGAAAATAATAAGGATTGGAATTGACCAAAAGATGTTACATCCCGAATGAATAAAGGTAACCTATTCCAATCAGATGGAGCCCTATACTGGAAGGCTCTGCGACCAGTCTCTTTGTATATGGAACAGTAAAAGTAAGACTGAGTGCTTCTTAAAGAATATACAGAAGTAACTGGAACCAAAAGTCGCTTAAGATACAGAGGACAATAAAAATAAATACATTTGAAAATGAATAGTGTCCAGTGATATTGCAGCCCGGTCTCACGGGGATTCGTGAAACTGTCACGTCAGTTTTTGTTTCGGTTTCGTGCGCACCAACACGATGTCGTCATGTTTTTCGTGCCGCTCACCACGAGCGAAACCCGCTGTGGTAATCACATCTGAAAGTGGTTTATACCGGCGGATTCATGACGATCTAAGCCGTCCATCGGCGTTTGTGGCTGCCGCCGCCGCCATTGCGGCCGCCAGGCATCCGGCCGCAGCAGCGGCCGCAATGGCGGCCACAAACGCCGATGGACAGCTTAGATCGTCATGAATCCGCCGGTATAAACCACTTTCAGATGTGATTACCACAGCGGGTTTCGCTCGTGGTGAGCGGCACGAAAAACATGACGACATCGTGTTGGTGCGCACGAAACCGAAACAAAAACTGACGTGACAGTTTCACGAATCCCCGTGAGACCGTGAATTGGCACCTTTCAAATGGTTGCAACCAGTTCAGCTTCTCAAACAAAATACAAAGATGAGTTCTATAAGGGCATTTAAGTATGAATCGACATAGAGAATTAAAGAGAACATTTAAAGGCTTGAGATACAAGTCATGAGTGTTTTGATAGATTGTGTCAGCATAATCAACAACAGGGAGGACAAGTTGAATAATTATTTGCTTCCTGACTTCTTATGTAAAACAGTTTGCAGACCGAAAAAGAGGAGTTAAAGTAGCATATGTTTGTCTTATGATGTAATCTATGTGAGGTTTAAAGCTGAGTTCAGGATCAAACCAAAGTCCAAGATATTTAACAGAGTCAACACTTTGGACAATTAATCCATTACTAAATGCAATACGTAGGCTTGTTCCCTTTCATGCATGAAAAGAGCAAAAGGTCAGGAAGAGTCCTGAAAGCCGCCAGCAGACAGAAAATAAAGGATAATAATAATAATACTAATAATCTCTGATGAGTTTCTATCGGCTCCATGTTCTCACTGCTTTATTCTGCTGTGTGGGAGGAGGAACTGATTTCTTTATTTACAGGAACTGATCTAACTCTGAGTGGACTTCACAGCATTTCAGCGACAGGCAGAAAGTAAAGGTGTCCTTCTGCTGGGATCTCAGGATGGATTGGTCCTCCCTGCAGGAAATAAAAAGCTTCTGGATCGCTGAGAAAACAGACGTCATCAGCTGGTCCTTCTGGAAATAAGAGTCAGGAATGAAACTGGACCAGACGCTCGTTTAGTGTTCATCAACTGACAGATTTATCCAAGAAAGAACATCCAGAAAATCATCTGAAAGTCACAAATTAACCTAAACAACACAAAATTCAAGATGATTTACAGGTTTTGGTACAATGTTTGCTGTAGATGCAGTGATTTGTTCTCCATAATTAACACCACATTTATTCAGGTTTACATGATAAAAACTGTGATTTTACTGATTTTTCCTCTTCAGTTTATCAATCACTCAGACGAGACAAAAAACAAAACAGAAAAATTTTAATGAAATATAACCCTAATAAACTACCATTAAAAAAACTATTAGAAAGTGTTCAGTTGTGACGACCGTCCACCTGAACACCAGGTGAGCCCGTTCAGGAGCTGATTGAGCCTCACCTGGGATCCAGAGGCTCAGACTACATAAAACCTCCTCACCTCCAGCAGCTGCTGCCGGCTGGAGCTCCAGCATCGTCAGTTTCTGGTTGTGGATCTTGCTGCACTCCTGTGGTTGTTTTTCATGTCAATAAACCCTCTTTTAGTCGTCATACGGTGCTGTCTCCTGGGTCATTCCAGGTGAAATGACCAGGTATTCTTTGGGGGTGTTGCTGCACCATTTTCAAATTAGTCCTTTTACTGTGGGCAGTCTGAGGAACACCTGTGCACTAATCATGGTGTCTAATCAGCATCTTGGTATGGAACACCTGTGAGGTGGGATGGATTAGTGCTCACTATCACACATTTAGACAGATTTGTGAACTATATTGGAGAGAAATGGTGATATTGTGTATGTGGAAAAAGTTTTAGATCTTTGAGTTCATCTCATAAAAAATGGGAGCAAAAACAAAAGTGTTGGTTTATATTTTTGTTGAGTGTATAAATATATATGTATGTATGTATTTACACACATATAAATGCAGAAACCTCCTATATTCTATAACAAGTATAATAACTGTAGAAACCTCCTGTTACATAAATATGATGCTTCCAGTCGTCTCTTCCTGCTGCTGCAGGAGGAAACCCAACCTGTATTTTCCATCTGTGCGCCCCGTGGCAGTGTTAAATCCGATGTTTCCACTCCTCCAGTTAGTTCTGACAGATCAGCTCCACATCTTTAGACAAAGACGCCGAATACGAAGCCTCGATGACAGAACCGTGGTTTTTACTGCCCAGTCTGGAGGCTGTCAGAGTTTGATGAAACCTCGTCTCTAAACTCGACAGGTTTGATTAAACCTTGTCTCCAAACGTCACCTCAGGATGCGGCCTCCGGTCACTGAATCTTTGTTCCTCGCTGCCGTACAGCTCACCTCAGCAGAAACATTATCGTATTATTTATGAGGGCTGGCCCTCTGGGATGCAACCCCAGCAGGAATACCGATGGAGCTGCCGGCTGCCTCCACCTCCAGAGGTTTATCTCAGCTCAGGCTCACCGCCTCCTGTTTATCTGCTGTTTAGACTCCATCCACTGGACTGGAGGAGTCTGGAGTGATGGAAACCTGACTGGGGAATTAAAGGCACTTTTATTAATGATCTGTAGCATAAACACTAATATTGAAGCTAACTGATGCTCTAGCCAGTTTTCATAATTATTTAGAAAGAGTTTTTGTGTCCTTAGAGAAGAATACTTCCAGATGATCACTGTTTTATTCAGTTATAAACAGTTTTTAATCCCATTGGATGGTATATATGTGGCTGTTTATTCATGTCTGTTTGTGGAAACTCCTCCAGATCTACAGAAATAATATTCACATATTTATCTGTTGTTTAACACTATTTTACAGGTCTGTGACAGAGTCTGTAAAATATGGTTCATCTTACAGAATCTAACCATATGGTGCTTGTTATGGAATGTGTTTAGCATCATATTTATTCATCCTGCAGATCTTCAAACATCACATTTTAATCATCTGAAATCCTCCATTCATGTTAAATGGGCACAAATCTAGAAAACCTGAACTGAGGTTATTGAGCTGATTTCAACCAGTCACCACAACTTGGATTAAGTTTTTCAACAAACTGAAGCAGATTTTTGAGTTTTTGTTTCACAAAATATGAAGTTGATGCAGCATTCTAGTAACCATCTGAGTGTTTCCAACTGAAAAGTTTCACCAAAAGCAGAGGTTCTGAGCTGTAAGCTCTCATCCATGCATTAGGTCATGTTAAAAGGTCTCATCTGTCTTTCATGCATCTTTGAGGACTACAAACGCTGAAATCTGAGTTCATGTTGCATCAAATATGAACATCAGCTGTCAGAAGAATGTCATCTGTCTTTCAGTGCATCTGAGAGACTTTAAACTGCTGCTAGTGTTTGTTTCCCAGTTATCTCCTGCTAATACGAGGATTTAGTTAAAGCTCCTTGGATCTGATAGATCCTCCTTCTGTTCACCAGAACCTGAACCACTCAGAGCTGTAGAAAGTCATTCCTCCCAGAAAACACACCAATCTGTAGAAAATGTCCGAGAACGAGGCCTCGGCCTTGAATGGAGGCGACAGATGACTCAGGTTTCTGTAGGTCACTAAAACCTGCTGGAGCTTCTTAACATCAGTTTATTAGAATCTAACGGCGCTGATTCAAAGTACAGCCTTGTCTTTATCTTACATGTGAAAACATGAAATTTCATCTGTTTCTGCCAGACAAACCATCTGAAATCCAACAACGATCGACAGCAGCGAGTGGAGAAACCTGAACCATGTCCCCAGTATTTAAAGAAAGCTTCTGTTCTTCTAAGTCTTTGTGGCTTTTCCTGCAATAACTGGCAGAAATCTGCTTCGGCTTCCAGAGAGTCGTTGAGCTCGGCAGAGATTTGGCAAAATGTGGAACTTTGAGACGGTTGAACAGTCGAACTGAAAGGAGCTTTGGTTTCTCTGCATTTTTCTACAACACAAAGGGGATAAATTCATTTTTTGTTCAGTTAGTGAGCAACAGGGATCGACCAATTTCAGCCTGGACGATTATCCTGGCAGATATTTGGCATTTTTAATAAATTCTTAGCATCCAAATCTCTATTGCAATGCATTAGAAATGCAAATGTGTGAAACAGACGTTTATCCACAACTTATTTTTATGCAAATATGAATCAGAAAGTTCAAAAATTCAATAGGATAATGATATAAATTACATATTAAACTGCATTAAATACACTAAAATGAGGGAAGAAATTGATAAAATTGGTTCTAAGAACAGAAATAAATGTATAAAATCCACATAGAAGGTAGAGTTTGACGTGCTGGGATGGCTTTCCAGATTTTTTTTAATCTAATCTTTATTTAACCTGATAAAAGAGATCAAGACCTCTTTCACAGGATGACCTGGCCAAGAGAGGCAACAGCAAATGTCAAAGTAAACAAAAAACAGACAGTAACAATAAAAACAAACATTAAAATAGTAAATACAATTAATTAGATACATAAAATACAGGAGTTACTTCACAGTAATAGTTTAAGAACACGGGCACTATTCAAAGGATTTCTATTGTCGACATCTTAAAACAGAGTGGAAGACTTCCATCCATCCATCCATCCATCCATCCATTCATCCATCCATCCATCCATCCATCCATCCATCCATCCTCTATCCACCGCTTTATCCTCACTAGGGTCATGGGGGGTGCTGGAGTCTATCCCAGCTGACTCGGGTGAAGGCAGGGGACACCCTGGACAGGTCACCAGTCTGTCACAGGGCTACATATACAGACACACAATCACACTCACATTCACACCTACGGACAATTTAGAGTAACCAATTAACCTCAGCATGTTTTTGGACTGTGGGAGGAAGCCGGAGTACCCGGAGAAAACCCACGCATGCACAGGGTGTTGTGACTTATTTACATTTTATTGTTCTGAGTATAACAGTTTATGTGATTATTAATTGAATTGAACATGATTGTATATTATTCCAAAGGTTTGATGAGATATACTATGAAAGGTGCCACTAATGTTTTATTTTGAAAAACCGTAGGTGTTTTATTGTGAAGGCGTCTACCCGGAACTGTGCTACGTTGTGTCGCCATATGGACTGTTACAAATGAAACGGCAAGTTCAGGTCGCTCCGTTCAATAAAAGTTGAACAGTAATGTTCAACAAAGACATCCGAGCCTCCGTCATGATTCAAGAAGCTTTCACTATATAACATAACCCTAACCCTAACCCGGGAAGTAAGGATTTAATGAACTTTTTCAAACCAAGTGAACAGCTAACGGCTCTGGCTAGCAGTTGTCAAGACGGAGGGACTGGAGCGGCTGAAGAGGAAGCGTGGGGGTTTTCAGCGCCACTACGACCAAGCTGTTAACCCGCCTAGAGAAGGAGGTGGGCAAGAAGAGACCGGATACTAACAAGATACGTGAGTTCCTGACAGCTTTATCATCAAAACAGGAAAGTTTATTGGACTCGGACAAGGCAAGAAAGGAGATCTCGTTCCGAAATTGATGATAGCTCGCGCCAAAACCGGTGTTTTGGCACGAGCTATCATATAGGGGGGTCATCGAGATAGTTTCTAAAATAGTCAACACTTTAGTTTTGTATCCATCAACGGAATACATCAAACCATTTGAGGGACCTTCATCAGATTCCGGTGTTCCAGAATGACCTGTTACCCATCGCAGGTTTAGGGTCAATCCATTCAGGAGCACTAAACGGGGCTCTGACTCAGGAGTACCTAAGATACCACCTTCCAAACGCCCATGTGAGATGGGGTCATCAGGTGATACATGGGAGTCCATGCCTCCACAACAACTTTCAACATACACATTCCATGATGGCCGAGGCAATAAACGCAAACACTGGCACTTCGTGGCCCATAAACCCATTATTATTTTTATAGGTGATTCGAACATGTCCAGGCTCCCACAGGTCTCAAATATTAATATCCAGGTGGACTGCTTCCCTGGTGCTTTACTCCATCATGCAGCTTTTGTCCTACATGATGCTAGGCCTAGTAACATGGTTACCAAAGTTACTTTATCCTTTGGCTTGAACAACAAGCATCTCTTTTACATCTCACACCTAAAACAGGATGTCGACAAGCTGGTTAGAGCAGCCAGTCCCACACTCCACCATCCGCATACCACTGATTAATTATTCCCAGCGCTTACTACCATTAAGGCCAATCTGGTTCGACTGAATCCCCTCATAGAAGACACACACAAGGCCTTGCCTCTATTGGAACCAGGTTCTTTTGCCACCGAACCAGATCTGCTGCATTGGACGGCTGATACAGTGGCTAATATCTGGGCCTCCTGGAGGCATTTTTTGGAGTAAAGGCCCCGACCATCGTATCACCATACCATGTAAGGATATCGTAACCCAGAGGAAAAGAGATTCCAAAAGAGATCTCAAAAATGTTTCATTTACTTCTCCTAGACAACTTTGAGATCTGTGTGACACCAAACTGAGACTAAGGTTTATTTCTCCTGTGTCTCATTTTTTTCTCCTGAGCAATAAGATGCACTAAATCTCAGTTTAGTCTCCTTTAAAGTTTCAGAAGAGATCTCAACAAGCTCTCATATAATTCTAAGAGTTTCTCAACTTTTGTGTCTCTTTGTGATCTCAGGCAGAGAAATCAGAGAGCTCTCTCTAAGAACTCAATCTGTTCTCATCCCAGCTTCAGTTCATGCATCTCATTCTAAGCTCAGAGAGAACAAATGAAGAGATCTCCACAAGCGCTCACTGAATTCTCAGACTCAGATCAACGTTTTGGTTGTTTTTAATCATCTATCATGTTGACTTTATTGTAATCCACATGATATTTTTTTTAAATTAATTAATAAAGATTCAGATTACTTTATTCATCCCAAAAGGGAAATTCATTTGTCTGTCAGCTCATCTACTATTTGCTATAGAATTATAAAGCCTGATCGCTGTGGGTACAAAGATCTTCTATATCTTTCCGTCCTGCAGTCCAGAGAGAGGCCCATCACGATATTATGAGTGGATGATCCGTGGTGTTTAGAATGATAAATCCAGTCAAGTGGGAGGAAAGGGTGACATGATTGAAGTCACCATATATTATTATAAGTGCCTCAAGATGTTTAGACTGTATCCTGGAAACTATTATTTGTTGCAGCATTTGTAAGGTGTGTGTGTGCATATGTGTGTATAGGGCAGCATAGCTCAGTGGGTACATTGGCTGTCTTGCAACTGGAAGGTTGGGATTCGATCCCTGGCCTGTCATGCTCATGTCAAGGAGTGAGTCTCATGTAGCTTCAGTGTTGCTCATTTTCCTCTCCAGAGGAGAAATAAAGGAGCCATTAAAAACACTGTATTGAGATTAGCAAGGTATCTCCCGCGAGTCTCAAGTATGACTCCCTCTAATTATCCTGTCTCACCTATTTCTCCTAGTGAATTTTAGGAGAAACGTATGAGAAACATTTTAGACAAAATAGAAACTAAAATGAGGCTGACATGAGAATCTCAGATTTGTCTCCTGAGCTGTAGAAGAGCAAGCTTTGAGCAGTAAAATTTTCCTCTGGGAAATCTCTCTAAGCATTTCAAATTATCTGTACCACAACTCATGTTACTAAAAAAAAAGGGCTATCCTTTGTCCCCACTCCTGAGGACCACTCACATCAAAGGTCCTCTTGAACCATAGATGAGTAAAACTTAGTGCTTACTTTGGGCCTAGGCCTCCCGCATCCAGACGATCCTTTACTCCCAAATCGGGCTGGGAACGAGACAGCACAAAACTGCCAAAATTAGTAACATAATTGATTAAAACAGACCACCAAACGATCTCAAAAACCTGTCTGGGTCAAGATAACCCCAATCTGACTAGAGAAGAGCAACGACCTCTGGAAGAGTTGAGGGATAATACTTCCATTGTTATTGAACCGGTAGATAAAAGTAGCACGATGGTAATTATGGCTAAGGAGGATTACATTTCCTAATACAATTGGAGGACCGTACCTATTATATTAGGCTAGAGAATCCTATTTTTCATCATACGCCCATTCATATTGAAAGAATTTTTGATAGTCTGGTTTCAAAAAATATCTTTCAAGTACCCAGGCGGCCTATCTTAGGGGCCAAGGCACCCCGAGAGCAAAACAGTTTTACCTCTCACCTAAAATCCATAAACCTCCAGAATCCCCCATAAAATCCTTCCAGGATGACCAATCGTGTCAGACTGTGGTAACGAGAGCTACGAATTGGCTAGTTACATCGATTCCTTTCATAACCTTCTTTCGATCCGCCACCCGAGTGACCTCAAAGACACAAATGATTTCATCGCTCGTCAACGCAACATGAGATTTCGTGAGCCCTGTTTTTTGTTCACTGTGGACGTTAATAGCCTGTATACTTATAACAATACAAAATTAGGATTATTGGCGGTACAGAAATGTTTTGAGATATTTCCCGATGAGGCACGACCGGACCAGGAACTTTTACAGTTACTCCGTACTAGCCTGACCCGAAATGACTTTGAGTTTGATCAAAAATACCATTTACAGTTGAAGAAAACAGCAATGGGGAAACGGTTTGCCCCGGCATATGCTAATATTTACATGGCTGATTGGGAGGAGACAGTTTTTCAGAAATGTCCGATCAGATTCTCATTGTTTCCATCAGATGGGATGAAGCTGATCGTTCAGAACGGCTTTATATTGATCTGCAGCGATCGTCGATAATAAATGTTCTTTCAGAGGGGCTGCTGGAGGAGAAAGGTGCCGTTTGTTCTGCCTTTAGGTCACCGATGTTCCTGCTGCAGTACGTCCAGTTTAAACCTTCCTCTAGAAAATACCTTGATTTTATCTCCTCTGTCTGCTTCTCAATGTTTAAACCTCTTTATAAGAGACATAAGGCAAAAGACAAAAAACAGAAAATAACCACATTTTATATCTGAACTCCATCTGGATTCATGTTTTTACAGTAAAGTGTAAATTAAATTAGGCCATCTTATTTTTATTCGCTCCAGAGATGGTATTCCCCACATCAGTGAATTTATTTTCATGATCAAACAGAGCAGCTTCATTTTAGGCTGAAATCATCTTAATTTGATCATCAGTGAAAATCAATGAGAGAAATAAATGAAATGACAGCAGGAAATAAAGGTGAGGAGAGAAAAGAAACAAGGAATTAGTTTCTCCGTCTGACTTTAATGTGTTCAAACTGAAAATCTATAAATAGGAGCAGATATTTACCGTCTCCACAGTAGCTCAGTTATTCCAGGATTATTACTATTAATGTTATGATTAGTATTGTTATTATTATAGTTCGCCTTCAGTCTTAAGGAGAAACAGTTTATGCATTCAGATATTCAAACATCTCTGTTGCTTTCTGGCATTCCATAGATTTTAATGAGTAATTCCATCAAAAAAAAACAAAAAACACCTACAATCTATCGGTTTTAAACACAAATATATTCAAATTTGAAGTTTTCATTTTTAATACAGTCTGCATTATTTCATTAACATAAAAGAACCTGATTGTGATCATTTTGTCAGCAGAAAGTCTTAAGTCACACTTTTCTGTTTGGGATAAAGTTAAAAAAACGAACATATGGGTGATAATCTAAACAGAGCTCATCTGGTTTAGCAAAGACAAAAGTCTTGTCCTGTCTTTAAATCACTCAACCAATCACAGATTGGATAGACTAATCCTCTAATTAACACAGTGCCAGGTGTGAATAACAAGAACCTCAGAACATCAGACCTTCATGTGAAGTTTACCCTGACCTTTGACAACATGCCAAAGATCCAACCAGACCAAAGAGGTGAAAGCAGAGAAGGTTCAGGTGCTCCAGGATTGGCCAACCCAGTCACATAACATGAATGATACTGAGCATGTCTGGGGTTAGATGGACGAGGAAGTTTGGAAGATGAAACTGAAGAATCTTGATGACCTCTGGGAGTCCTGCTAGACTAGTTGCTTTGCCATTCCTGAGGACTTCATCCATGAGTTATCTGAGGTGTTGGAGAGGCGTTGGAGAGATGTTGGAGAGGTGTTGGAGAGGCGTTGAGAGATGCTGGAGAGATGTTGGAGAGGTGTTGGAGAGATGTTGGACAGGCGCTGGAGAGGCATTGGAGAGATGTTGGAGAGATGTTAGAGATACGTTGGAGAGGCATTGGAGAGATGTTGGAGAGATGTTGGAGAGACGTTGGAGAGATGTTGGAGAGACGGAGAGATGTTGGAAAGACGGAGAGACGTTGGAGAGATGTTGGAGAGATGTTTGAGAGACGGAGAGATGTTGGAGAGATGCTGGAGAGACGTTGGAGAGATGTTGGAGAGATGTTGGAGAGACGTTGGAGAGGCGTTGGAGAGATGTTGGAGAGACGTTGGAGAGATGTTTGAGAGACGGAGAGATGTTGGAGAGATGCTTGAGAGACGTTGGAGAGATGTTGGAGAGACGTTGGAGAGACGGCGAGATGTTGGAGACGCGTTGGAGAGATGTTGGAGAGGTGTTGGAGAGATGTTGGAGAGGCCTTGGACAGATGTTGGAGAGGCGTTGGAGAGATGTTGGAGAGATGTTGGAGAGACGGAGCGATGTTGGAGAGGCGTTGGAGAGACGTTGGAGAGGTGTTGGAGAGGCGTTGGAGAGGTGTTGGAGAGGCATTGGAGAGATGTTGGAGAGGCGTTGAGAGATGCTGGAGAGATGTTGGAGAGGTGTTGGAGAGATGTTGGACAGGCGCTGGAGAGGCATTGGAGAGATGTTGGAGAGATGTTAGAGATACGTTGGAGAGGCATTGGAGAGATGTTGGAGAGATGTTGGAGAGACGTTGGAGAGATGTTGGAGAGACGGAGAGATGTTGGAAAGACGGAGAGACGTTGGAGAGATGTTGGAGAGATGTTTGAGAGACGGAGAGATGTTGGAGAGATGCTGGAGAGACGTTGGAGAGATGTTGGAGAGATGTTGGAGAGACGTTGGAGAGGCGTTGGAGAGATGTTGGAGAGACGTTGGAGAGATGTTTGAGAGACGGAGAGATGTTGGAGAGATGCTTGAGAGACGTTGGAGAGATGTTGGAGAGACGTTGGAGAGACGGCGAGATGTTGGAGACGCGTTGGAGAGATGTTGGAGAGGTGTTGGAGAGATGTTGGAGAGGCCTTGGACAGATGTTGGAGAGGCGTTGGAGAGATGTTGGAGAGATGTTGGAGAGACGGAGCGATGTTGGAGAGGCGTTGGAGAGACGTTGGAGAGGTGTTGGAGAGGCGTTGGAGAGGTGTTGGAGAGGTGTTGGAGAGGCGTTGGAGAGATGTTGGAGAGGCGTTGGAGAGGTGTTGGAGAGGCGTTGGAGAGGTGTTGGAGAGGCGTTGGAGAGGTGTTGGAGAGATGTTGGAGAGGCGTTGGAGAGATGTTGGAGAGGCGTTGGAGAGATGTTGGAGAGGTGTTGGAGAGGCGTTGGAGAGGCGTTGGAGAGATGTTGGAGAGGCCTTGGACAGATGTTGGAGAGGCGTTGGAGAGATGTTGGAGAGATGTTGGAGAGACGGAGAGATGTTGGAGAGGCGTTGGAGAGGCGTTGGAGAGGTGTTGGAGAGGCGTTGGAGAGATGTTGGAGAGGCGTTGGAGAGGTGTTGGAGAGGCGTTGGAGAGATGTTGGAGAGGCCTTGGACAGATGTTGGAGAGGCGTTGGAGAGATGTTGGAGAGATGTTGGAGAGACGGAGAGATGTTGGAGAGGCGTTGGAGAGATGTTGGAGAGGCGTTGGAGAGATGTTGGAGAGGCGTTGGAGAGGCGTTGGAGAGATGTTGGAGAGATGCTGGAGAGATGTTGGAGAGGCGTTGGAGAGATGTTGGAGAGGTGTTGGAGAGATGTTGGAGAGGCGTTGGAGAGATGTTGGAGAGGCATTGGAGAGGCGTTGGAGTGGTGTTGGAGAGGCGTTGGAGAGATGTTGGAGAGACGTTGGAGAGATGTTGGAGAGGCGTTGGAGAGATGTTGGAGAGGTGTTGGAGAGGCGTTGGAGAGGTGTTGGAGAGGTGTTGGAGAGGCGTTGGAGAGGTGTTGGAGAGGTGTTGGAGAGGCGTTGGAGAGATGTTGGAGAGGCGTTGGAGAGGTGTTGGAGAGGCGTTGGAGAGGTGTTGGAGAGGTGTTGGAGAGGCGTTGGAGAGGTGTTGGAGAGGTGTTGGAGAGGCGTTGGAGAGATGTTGGAGAGGCGTTGGAGAGGTGTTGGAGAGGCGTTGGAGAGGTGTTGGAGAGGCGTTGGAGAGGTGTTGGAGAGATGTTGGAGAGGCGTTGGAGAGGTGTTGGAGAGGTGTTGGAGAGGCGTTGGAGAGATGTTGGAGAGGCGTTGGAGAGGTGTTGGAGAGGTGTTGGAGAGGCGTTGGAGAGGTGTTGGAGAGGTGTTGGAGAGGCGTTGGAGAGATGTTGGAGAGGCGTTGGAGAGGTGTTGGAGAGGCGTTGGAGAGGTGTTGGAGAGGCGTTGGAGAGGTGTTGGAGAGATGTTGGAGAGGCGTTGGAGAGATGTTGGAGAGGCGTTGGAGAGATGTTGGAGAGGTGTTGGAGAGGCGTTGGAGAGGCGTTGGAGAGATGTTGGAGAGGCCTTGGACAGATGTTGGAGAGGCGTTGGAGAGATGTTGGAGAGATGTTGGAGAGACGGAGAGATGTTGGAGAGATGCTGGAGAGACGTTGGAGAGATGTTGGAGAGATGTTGGAGAGACGTTGGAGAGGCGTTGGAGAGATGTTGGAGAGACGTTGGAGAGATGTTTGAGAGACGGAGAGATGTTGGAGAGATGCTTGAGAGACGTTGGAGAGATGTTGGAGAGACGTTGGAGAGACGGCGAGATGTTGGAGACGCGTTGGAGAGATGTTGGAGAGGTGTTGGAGAGATGTTGGAGAGGCCTTGGACAGATGTTGGAGAGGCGTTGGAGAGATGTTGGAGAGATGTTGGAGAGACGGAGCGATGTTGGAGAGGCGTTGGAGAGACGTTGGAGAGGTGTTGGAGAGGCGTTGGAGAGGTGTTGGAGAGGTGTTGGAGAGGCGTTGGAGAGATGTTGGAGAGGCGTTGGAGAGGTGTTGGAGAGGCGTTGGAGAGGTGTTGGAGAGGCGTTGGAGAGGTGTTGGAGAGATGTTGGAGAGGCGTTGGAGAGATGTTGGAGAGGCGTTGGAGAGATGTTGGAGAGGTGTTGGAGAGGCGTTGGAGAGGCGTTGGAGAGATGTTGGAGAGGCCTTGGACAGATGTTGGAGAGGCGTTGGAGAGATGTTGGAGAGATGTTGGAGAGACGGAGAGATGTTGGAGAGGCGTTGGAGAGGCGTTGGAGAGGTGTTGGAGAGGCGTTGGAGAGATGTTGGAGAGGCGTTGGAGAGGTGTTGGAGAGGCGTTGGAGAGATGTTGGAGAGGCCTTGGACAGATGTTGGAGAGGCGTTGGAGAGATGTTGGAGAGATGTTGGAGAGACGGAGAGATGTTGGAGAGGCGTTGGAGAGATGTTGGAGAGGCGTTGGAGAGATGTTGGAGAGGCGTTGGAGAGGCGTTGGAGAGATGTTGGAGAGATGCTGGAGAGATGTTGGAGAGGCGTTGGAGAGATGTTGGAGAGGTGTTGGAGAGATGTTGGAGAGGCGTTGGAGAGATGTTGGAGAGGCATTGGAGAGGCGTTGGAGTGGTGTTGGAGAGGCGTTGGAGAGATGTTGGAGAGACGTTGGAGAGATGTTGGAGAGGCGTTGGAGAGATGTTGGAGAGGTGTTGGAGAGGCGTTGGAGAGGTGTTGGAGAGGTGTTGGAGAGGCGTTGGAGAGGTGTTGGAGAGGTGTTGGAGAGGCGTTGGAGAGATGTTGGAGAGGCGTTGGAGAGGTGTTGGAGAGGCGTTGGAGAGGTGTTGGAGAGGTGTTGGAGAGGCGTTGGAGAGGTGTTGGAGAGGTGTTGGAGAGGCGTTGGAGAGATGTTGGAGAGGCGTTGGAGAGGTGTTGGAGAGGCGTTGGAGAGGTGTTGGAGAGGCGTTGGAGAGGTGTTGGAGAGATGTTGGAGAGGCGTTGGAGAGGTGTTGGAGAGGTGTTGGAGAGGCGTTGGAGAGATGTTGGAGAGGCGTTGGAGAGGTGTTGGAGAGGTGTTGGAGAGGCGTTGGAGAGGTGTTGGAGAGGTGTTGGAGAGGCGTTGGAGAGATGTTGGAGAGGCGTTGGAGAGGTGTTGGAGAGGCGTTGGAGAGGTGTTGGAGAGGCGTTGGAGAGGTGTTGGAGAGATGTTGGAGAGGCGTTGGAGAGATGTTGGAGAGGCGTTGGAGAGATGTTGGAGAGGTGTTGGAGAGGCGTTGGAGAGGCGTTGGAGAGATGTTGGAGAGGCCTTGGACAGATGTTGGAGAGGCGTTGGAGAGATGTTGGAGAGATGTTGGAGAGACGGAGAGATGTTGGAGAGGCGTTGGAGAGGCGTTGGAGAGGTGTTGGAGAGGCGTTGGAGAGATGTTGGAGAGGCGTTGGAGAGGTGTTGGAGAGGCGTTGGAGAGATGTTGGAGAGGCCTTGGACAGATGTTGGAGAGGCGTTGGAGAGATGTTGGAGAGATGTTGGAGAGACGGAGAGATGTTGGAGAGGCGTTGGAGAGATGTTGGAGAGGCGTTGGAGAGATGTTGGAGAGGCGTTGGAGAGGCGTTGGAGAGATGTTGGAGAGATGCTGGAGAGATGTTGGAGAGGCGTTGGAGAGATGTTGGAGAGGTGTTGGAGAGATGTTGGAGAGGCGTTGGAGAGATGTTGGAGAGGCATTGGAGAGGCGTTGGAGTGGTGTTGGAGAGGCGTTGGAGAGATGTTGGAGAGACGTTGGAGAGATGTTGGAGAGGCGTTGGAGAGATGTTGGAGAGGCGTTGGAGAGATGTTGGAGAGATGTTGGAGAGGCGTTGGAGAGATGTTGGAGAGAAGTTGGAGAGACGGAGAGATGTTGGAGAGGCGTTGGAGAGATGTTGGAGAGACGTTGGAGAGGCGTTGGAGAGATGTTGGAGAGACGGAGAGATGTTGGAGAGGCGTTGGAGAGATGTTGGAGAGACGTTGGAGAGGCGTTGGAGAGATGTTGGAGAGGTGTTGGAGAGATGTTGGAGAGACGTTGGAGAGACGGAGAGATGTTGGAGAGGCGTTGGAGAGATGTTGGAGAGGCGTTGGAGAGACGGAGAGATGTTGGAGAGGCGTTGGAGAGATGTTGGAGAGACGTTGGAGAGAAGTTGGAGAGATGTTGGAGAGGTGTTGGAGAGATGTTGGAGAGACGTTGGAGAGACGGAGAGATGTTGGAGAGGTGTTGGAGAGATGTTGGAGAGGCGTTGGAGAGACGGAGAGATGTTGGAGAGGCGTTGGAGAGATGTTGGAGAGGCCTTGGACAGATGTTGGAGAGGTGTTGGAGAGATGTTGGAGAGATGTTGGAGAGGCGTTGGAGAGATGTTGGAGAGACATTGGAGAGGCGTTGGAGAGATGTTGGAGAGGCGTTGAGAGATGCTGGAGAGATGTTGGAGAGGTGTTGGAGAGATGTTGGACAGGCGCTGGAGAGGCATTGGAGAGATGTTGGAGAGATGTTAGAGATACGTTGGAGAGACGGAGAGATGTTGGAGAGGTGTTGGAGAGATGTTGGAGAGGTGTTGGAGAGGCGTTGGAGAGATGTTGGAGAGGCGTTGGAGAGACGGAGAGATGTTGGAGAGGCGTTGGAGAGATGTTGGAGAGGCCTTGGACAGATGTTGGAGAGGCGTTGGAGAGGTGTTGGAGAGACGGAGAGATGTTGGAGAGGTGTTGGAGAGACGTTGGAGAGACAGAGAGATGTTGGAGAGGCGTTGGAGAGACGTTGGAGAGGTGTTGGAGAGGCGTTGGAGAGACATTTGGATTCAGTCCTCCAGCTCATGGGAGTCAAACATGATATTAATTCTTTCTGGAAGGAACCATGACTTCATGTTCTGATGTTCTTGCAGCACATTTGTGTATTTTTTAAAAATGTATATGTATAGTTCCTGCATTATTTGTGAATGGTCAAGACTTTAGTCCAAGCAAATCTGACCTTTCTGTCCTAATTAAATCACAAAACTGAATGAATGATTCTAAAGTTTATTTTGGTTATTACAAACATAATCTAGAGGGCTTGGCCTTTGTTTAACCCTAACCCTGATCAAATCAACTACAAGTCAAGCTGTTATTTGTTGTTCCTACGACCTGGATAAGCAACAAGATTTCTGTCTGGACTGTATTTCCTCTCTTCTCTTTTTCATCTTTTCTGGCAGAAACTCCTGCCTCCAGCGGATGGAATCATAAACTCTCACCTTAGAATCTGTCCTCATTAAACCAGAAATCTTTCTTTAAACGGTTCGATTATTTCCTGACCACGTTTTCAGGCAGGTATAATTCTGACTCTTCTTTATGTCTGGAAGAGTTTAAAAATATCTATTAAAGTGGAAATAATGTTATATGATGAAGGAAGCTTCAATTAAAGACAGAACTGCTCGAGGCAACAGAAAAGGCTGATGGTGAAAAGACCTGAAATAACAACGTCCAGCAGATCAGGAGGATCCTCGTTCCAGTAGCAACGTGGAGTCGGACTGAAAAACTCCAAACACATAAAAATTGAGCTTTATTGTATGTTTCTGGGAGATTTCACTGAAGATCTGAAAGATTTAAAGCACATTTATAGACATAATAACAGCACAAATGAGGAGGTTTTAAATTAAACCCAGTGAAGCTAAAAACAATCCTCCGAGATGTTTAATGTTCAAACTGATGGTGGGACGCCATTAAAACTTATTTTATTAATTAGAGGTTTTAAATGAATCTCATTTTTGTCAAATATCAACATTTGACCCAAAAATCTAAGTTTTTTCAGTTCAGATAAATGTTGTTTGAGACTGAATGATGAACAGACATCTACATGAATGTATGTTTCTATTTATCTTCATTTATCATCAGATTACTGCCAACGACATTATATCAATTATATTCAACATTTATAGACTTTTGATAAACTCCAGCACTTTCAGTGTCTTCTAAAGTGGTCTGTTATGGGATGGCTACAGTGTTCGCTGGTACCAGGACTGTTGTAGCTAACAGTCTCCACAGGATCATCAATTTGAAGCATTTAATTCAATGTCTATGTGAAATGCACCATGCTTGTTGCACCGCATCGTCTTCGAGTTCCATAAAGTAGAAGTCTGGTCTACGTTATGCTAATGAGTTCCATAAAATAGAAGTCTGGTCTACGTTATGCTAATGAGTTCCATAAAGTAGAAGTCTGGTCTACGTTATGCTAATGAGTTCCATAAAATAGAAGTCTGGTCTACGTTATGCTAATGAGTTCTATAAAGTAGAAGTCTTGTCTACGTTATGCTAATGAGTTCCATAAAGTAGAAGTCTGGTCTACGTTATGCTAATGAGTTCTATAAAGTAGAAGTCTGGTCTACGTTATGCTAATGAGTTCCATAAAATAGAAGTCTGGTCTACGTTATGCTAATGAGTTCCATAAAATAGAAGTCTGGTCTACGTTATGCTAATGAGTTCCATAAAGTAGAAGTCTGGTCTACGTTATGCTAATGAGTTCTATAAGTAGAAGTCTGGTCTACGTTATGCTAATGAGTTCCATAAAGTAGAAGTCTGGTCTACGTTATGCTAATGAGTTCCACAAAATAGAAGTCTGGTCTACGTTATGCTGATGAGTTCTATAAAGTAGAAGTCTGGTCTACGTTATGCTAATGAGTTCCATAAAATAGAAGTCTGGTCTACGTTATGCTAATGAGTTCCATAAAATAGAAGTCTGGTCTACGTTATGCTAATGAGTTCTATAAAGTAGAAGTCTGGTCTACGTTATGCTGATGAGTTCTATAAAGTAGAAGTCTGGTCTACATCATGCCAATGAGTTCATTAAATAGAAGTCTGGTCTACGTTATGCTAATAATAATGGTTACATTTATATAGCGTTTTTCAAGACACTCAAAGTGCTTCACAATGGATCCATCATTCATTCACTCACACATTCTCACTCTGGTGGTGGTAAACTACATTTGTAGCCACAGCTGTCCTGGGGCAGACTGATGGAAGCGTGGCTGTTAATCCACGCCTACGGCCCCTCTGACCACCACCAACATTCACACACATTCATACACCAGTGTGAGAGCAGCACTGGAGGCAAGGCGGGTTAAGGACACAACAGCACATGACTAGGACAGAGCGGGAATCAAACCGCCGACCCTTCGATCGTTGGACGACCCGCTCTACCACCTGAACCACAGCCACCCCAAAACAGGACGTCTAACTACAAAAACAGTAAAGACAATCAGTTTGAACATGAATTATCTATATCTTGTCTTGAATATCAGTTGAAACAGATTTCTAAATCTTTGTGATTTTATCTCTGATCTGGAGGCAAATTTAACGGTAATGATGTAAACTGTGAAGCCGTGACCTTGGGGATGTTCTCCTCAGCATCTGTTAAAGGCTAAATGTGAGGAAGGCGTGATGCTGAATACTGATGCTCTCAGCTGATTATGGAATTAGTCTGACATTCACCAAATACCAGCATCATTAGCACCTGGCAGCGTTTAGATGAGAAAAAATCAACCAATCACTCACTCTGGTCACTCAGTCGATGCTTTTATCCTGAAAAAGAGGAAAAATAAAGGTGGAAAACCTGAAACTGTCCAATCAGAGCTCAGTAATGCTCCAGCTGCTGACATTTCTGCTCTTGTTGAGGGTTTTAGAGCTGATGATCTGTAATTAAGCTACAATCAAAGCTATTAAAGCTCACTAAAATGAAGCAATAAGTTCAGTAGTTTATCTGCCTTTTTGATAAAAAATAATAAATTAATAATAAAATAATAAAAATACTAGTATGAGTAATACTATAATAATAATAACAAAAACAATAAATAACAGCCTTTCTACTATTAAAAACCAAATCACTGTCACTGGAAGTAGTTTGCTCTGTTCAAACATACAAACGTTACCTTACTACAGATATTTGTTTCAAAAGCTTGATGTTGTGAAAAACTGAGATTTGGAAATTTGTGTTTCTTGTACCTTAACTTGTCATTTTGTAAAGATGTTGCTTATGTTTGCTTTTCTTTACTTTATTATTTGGAAATATCAGAATTTGCACACAAAAGTCTGAATGTATGGAATGAGACTGAATATATGGAATGAAAGTCTGAATATATATTTTGAAAGTCAGTAAATGAGTAAGTAAACTTTATTTCTATAGCACTTTTCACAGAAAAGATTCACAAAGTGCTTCACAATACAATGCAAAATGCCAATAATATAAAACAACACATAAATACACATAACATGATACTAAAATGTAGTCACTGACCATTTGGTCAACCAAACACTTGTCTAAATAATAGTGCTGAAGTCTGTAGATGTATATGTATATATATATATATATATAAAGTAAGTCAGTATAAACAAAAAAATGCCTGCACACTTCAAATAATTGTAAACTGGGTGTTTATTATAATTTTCAACATGTAAATAATTTACAAACATCACTCCATGGTTTTGTCATCGTCTGTTCTCAAACTGCATTCATTCATGTTCAATGGTTGCTCTCAGCTCAGTGACTGCTGCAGGTCTCATTGGTAGACTTTGTCTTTTAGGTATCCCCATAAAAAAGTGTAGTGGTGTGACGTTAGTTAGTTATCAACTGCTAAAAGGTGTCTACATTTTTTTTGGGACACTCTGTATGAAAAGCACAAATTCATGCTAAATAATTGGTATGAAAACATTAAATGTCCGATTTCTATGAACCTTCATACCAGCAGTAAATACGCCTGTCATTTTAAATTAAAATTTCTTCTACTTTGTCAGTTGTGCAGGATTTTTTCTACTTTTAAAGTACATTTTCAGTTTAAAAGAAAACAACAAAAAAGCGGAATAAAGTGAAGAATATACTGTAAATAAAAGTGCACATCAAGCTATGAAGTGTCAAAAGTTAAATTCATAAAACAGAGAGAATAAAACATTAAAGTTGTGCAAACAGCAGCAGAAAAACAGAATAAATAGGAAAAATTACACATGGAATGGAATTCAACTATGAAACTATTGATAACTAATAATTAGAGCTTATAAACTGAATTAATTATGAACTAAAATTAACAAATAATTAAAATGAACTTGTTCCAGCTGATTTTAAATAAACATTATCAGTCTTCTGTAGCACATCTGTCCAATGAAATTTTATTTTTCGTGTCCTCTAGTTTGCTAAACTGAAGCACTGCTCACTATGACTAGCATTAGCTTAGCATTAGCTTAGCATGAGCATTAGCTACATGCAGCAGACCATAATATTAACAGGAATAAAATAAACTCTGTTACCGAAATCACTTCTGAAAAATATTCAAAATTCAGCCCTTAAATGTAAATATTGAAGCATTGCTGAAATAAGGAATAAAATAGAACAGAATAGAATAGAAATATTTTATTTATCTCTGAGGGTCAATTCTGTTGTTGTAGCACAAAGAGTAAAGAGACTGTTAGAAGAGAAAAACTAAAATATGACAGTAATATAATAGAAAACTATACAAAAACATAAAATCCATCCATCCATCCATCCATCCATCCATCCATCCATCCATCCATCCATCCATCCTCTATCCACCGCTTTATCCTCACTAGGGTCATGGGGGGTGCTGGAGTCCATCCCAGCTGACTGAAGGCAGGGGACACCCTGGACAGGTCGCAAAGATATAAAATGCTCATTAAAATGTAAAATAAAATGTGAATAAAATGTACTAATAAAATGCTCCATAAAGTATTGAATGCTGACAGTAAAAATATGCAGTGAATAATGATGAATAAATAGTTCACATGTAATCCAATAATAATGAAACCGGAGAGATGAGAAGCACGTTTCCTTTAGATAAAGCCGTGATGAAGCTCACATTAGCAGCTCTGTTTTAAAAAGCGTTTCTCTGCAGCCTTCCTCCAACATGATTAGATGATTGTTCAGGAGCTCATCCATAATCAGACGGTTTGTTTCTAAAGAACACAGATGAAGCTCATTGTTTCCATGTGGATAAAACATAAAGGGCTCTAATGATCAACACTGAGCAGCTGATGAGCCTCTTCAGCTGGTAGTTAGCATTGAGCTAATCTACATCTGTGAGCCAGAAGGTCAGGAGGATCAGACCTCCGATGAACATCCAGTTCTCAGCGAGATGGAAAACCACCTCCTTCACTGTTGTTCCAAACAGAACCGCTGGAACCGAAGCTTTCTGCAGCTTCACAAAACTGTACTCCACTGATGAAGAACACTTTCATCATCATCATCAGATCTGAGCTCCAGCTGCTGCAGAACCTTTCATCCCAGAAACAGGAAGTTCTGCTCCGTGATCCTTCAGTTCTCTGCTCCTGAAGGATGAACAAAGGATCAACAATCACCGATCAACTACGATCAATATTAGTTTAAAACACGCAGAGGAGTAAACATACCACCTTAAATATTCCACCTTAAATCAGGTGATTATCTTTACTGAGCCGTTCTGTTGTTCAGATCCCTGTAAAGGTCAGCTCCACGTTCATCCTAACAAATTAAACCGTTGTATTGCTCCAGATCTTATTTTCTGTGGGTTAAATTCATTCAATTAAAACATCACAGGACGTTTTTTATCACCAGAGGACTGAAGAAAAACAAACAGACAAAAAGAAGAAATCATTTTCAAAAGAATGAAACAAATCCTTCTGATCTAAATTTTACAGGAAAATGAAAAAAAATCAATCATTTTTAAAATTGTGTTGTCTCTACGGGACATTTCTTATCATAGATGGACTTCATTTTTTATGCTTTTCAAAATTAACATCACAGAATTGTGTTTACATTTAATAAGTTCATTAATTAATTAAATGCTTTCTGTCTTCAATCTGGACAGAAACTTTACAGAAATCACTATTTTACACAAGTTGATTTTTTTCTAAACTCTTTAAAATTACAGAAATAATCTTCAAATTCCCAACCCAATAATAAACTAAAAATAAATCAATAAGTCATTCAGACATAATTTTGATGTAATACATTATTTTTTCTGCTTTCTTAAATTGCAAACAGGTTTCTGTAAAATGTCACTAATTATTTAATTGATCATCCAGCTCTTTATGTAAATGTGTGTATTGTTTGGTAAATCTGTGATAATTTTATATTTCTATGTAGGATAACATTCAGTCTCTTTGATTTTGGATCCAAATTACATAAACTTTATTTGTTTCAAACAAAATGTTGGACATTTAAAAATAATATTTATTTCCTCTGATCTGAAGGTTGATTCTGTAAATCAGCTGGAGCTAGTTCTACCTTTCTTGAAGTCACAAAAGGTGTACCTCAAGGCTCAGTCTTAGGACCCATTCTGTTTACAGTCCACGTTAATGGTCTGTGTGCAAACTTGCCAAATGTCTCATATCATCTTTATACAGATGATTCTGTAATTTACTGCTGTTCACATTCGATTGCACAGGCATTTGAATTCTTGCAGTCTGCCTTTGATGCCGTGCAGATTCGTCTGGAGAAATTGAAAATGGTTTTAAGTGCAGAAAAATCCAAACTGATGCTTTTTTCAAATTCTTCTGTTCGCTCTGAAGGTATCCCCTCAATTGGAACTGCCCATGGTAAAATTTTAGAGTTGGTCACCAGCTATAAGTACCTGGGATTAACTATTGATGAGGACCTTTCCCTTAAGGTAGTGTCTACAGATACGGACCCGTACCTGTAGCCTGTGGGCTACGGATACGGCACTTTCCATTTGTCTACAGATACGGACCCGTACGCGAGTCTTGCGAGTCAAGAAGCTGCTAACCACTGCAAACTGTTGAAAGGTAAGCAAAGGTTAGGGTTAGTGTTAGTGTTAGGGTCAGGTTTAGGGTCCGTACCTGTAGTACCGATGCTACGGGTCTGTACCACTAGCGTCTAGCAGTACAGACCGGTAGCATCGGTACCTGGTTAAATAAAGGTTAAAAAATAAAAATGTTAAATGAAGAATTCAGGAAAGATCTACAAATTAAGTCTTTTTTTAACAAAACATTTGATTTAAATATAGATATTTATTGACTTTTTAATTTTTTTTTATAAATTTTTAAATTTAGGCCACTGGTCAGCTGGAGCTTCCTTCCCTTTCAGCTCCTTTTCCATCCTCCTTTTCCATCCTCCTTTTCCCTTTCAGCTCCTTTTCCATCCTCCTTTTCCATCCTCCTTTTCCCTTTCAGCTCCTTTTCCATCCTCCTTTCCATCCTCCTTTTCCCTTTCAGCTCCTTTTCCATCCTCCTTTTCCCTTTCAGCTCCTTTTCCATCCTCTTTTTCTGCATTGAGCAGCTTTGATAAATCACTACGAAGATTTGTTTTTCACAGATAAATAAATCAAACACATCAGAGCAGATTCTCTCTGCAGACCGTCAACATCGGCTTTAAGTCATTTATAATTTGGTATCTGAGGATTTGAGACAAACACAAAGTTCTGGAGGTTTTCTGTGGCCTCTAAGTGACACATAACTCAGTTTATCACATTTCATGGCAGAACAAGTAAAAAAACTATCCGGAGGCAGAAATCTGAGAGCAACGTGAGGAAAAGAAGAGATAAAAGCTAAAACCTCCTTAAATCTGAGATCTGTTTGGTTTGAAAATGAGGACATGGGACTCTGATGCTTTGTTAAATCTCACTTTTCATCCATTAAAGCTGCGGTTTTAGCTTTTCAAACGACTTCATGAAAAGTACACATTATTTTAACTTCTGAGATTTCAACAAACAAACATTGCCAGTGATTTTTTATTCAGACGGTTCCTCTGAAGAAGCTGCAGTTCAGAGGGTTGAAACATTTACCTGGTGTTAAGAACAGGAAGCATTCAGACGGAGGCTACGCTACGTTAGCAATCAAAGAAAACACAGGAGCTGCTGCTTCGCCTCTGGCTGCTGTTTGAGCAGAAACCCAGAGAGGAAGGCAGGCAGCATTTCCATCCAGAACACTTCACAGCGCTCTGCAAACACAGCAGATAAATGCAGTCAGAAACAACCGATCCAGCAGGAAAAATGGAAAAAAAAAAACTCTTTCAATGATTTAGACTAAACTGCACCAATGTTTTTTATTGTTGGCATAAAAATTTGGGTCATTTTAATTGAAAAAACATAAAATCACAGCTAATGTTGCCTTGTTTGTATCTTTAGGATATATATATATTGTGAAATTTTTTTATAGTATGGCAGTCTATATGCTACGGTAGCGTGAGTTTTTGCTGCCACCACCTTTTTTTACCCGGTCTGGTCCGGTGTCAGGTAAAACCCAGAAGGATAACCAAGGGGCAGACAGATACAAGTACACAATCTTTATTGAGGACACATAAAATGATGGCTGGCACCAACAGTTCAAAGAAATCCCCACAGGATCATTCTTGGCCCGGGTGGCCCCACCTAAGCCCCGTGAATACACAAGACCCTTATAAAAAGGCACACACACTGCACACAGACACCACACCACTACACTGCACACTAAACTTATAAAAGAAACACACACACTGCACACAACCACCACACCACTGCACTGCACACTAAGACCCACTAAAACCGAGGTCGAACCCACCCAACACTAGAGGGAGCCAAAGGACCGCCCTAAACTTTAAATAACCCTGGTGGAACTAAACTGAATGGGCCGACATCAAAATGGTTAAAGATAGCTAAAAGAAACACAAAATACAATAGTCAACGGAAGTGTAGTGGTGCGTTTTTAAAACTTAGCCTTCCCTGGCCAACGAGATCCCTCCATGGGGTCTGGATGAGGCATCTGGACCGGTGGCTGCACAACAGCAGATGCAGGCTGGAGTAGAGTCGGATTGCAGCACTCTGCTCTGCTGTGGGAGATTCTGTCCTTGTTTTTCCCCTGGCTCACCACTGAACTAGCCCGGCAGAGGCAACGTCTAATCCCCCCGCTCTCTATCTAAAGGAGGCACACAGCCTCCCCTCCTCTCACAGGAACAGCTCCCCTAACTAACTGTCTTCGCTGCCGGCCACCCTAACGGTGGCGAACAGCACCGAGCTGAGAAGACCGCAGCCTTCAGCCACACTTTCCAGCGCGGCACCTCCTAACCCTCCGCCTCGGGCTTTTCTGGCACTTCCAGTCCTTGTCTGATACCACCTCACACCGCCACTCAGCCCTCCTTTTAGTAGCGTCCTCCCTTCATCAGCTGAGAACAATTACAATCAGTGCAGCTGATCACAGAATCTCCGCCCCAAGGGATCAGAGCGCAGGGAATCCCCCCTGCCACAGAATTCACTACACTCCTCCCTCCCCTAGCGAAGAAGACTCGTCCTCGAGTCAGGATCAACAGTCATAGTCTGTTGTCCATACCGGCGCTTTCCTGTCCCGTACTGGCCATCGTCTTGCAGCAGAATCCTGTCGGCCACTATTCACCAACTGGCCCAAACTGGAACATGCACCAGGGCTCATCGGCATGGAAACCTTTCCCGAACAACCACCCTGCTGTCCAGACGACTCTTTCCTCCTCATTTCTGTAGATGGATGTCGTCCCCCTGCTCCATCAACCTGTGCTGCCCATGGCGAGGATATGACAGACTCCGCCCCTAGAGCAGGCTGCTGCTGGCTGTCCCCTGGGACTTCATCCTCACTTTGTCTCCTCTGGGGGCCCACAGCACACTGGTCTGGGACAGGAGGTTCTGGACAAGGAGACAAATAGGGTTTCAGTTGGTTAAAATGTATCACACTGTCCTTCCCCCCACCTACTGGACCCACTCGATACAACACCTCCGTAATCTTCTCCAGTATCTTAAAGGGGCCTTTAAAACGCCGCTGGAGCTTAGGGCAAATCCCCTTCCTCCTATTTTTATTACGGAGCCAAACCAGTTCTCCTTCATTGTAATACTGGAAATTTATTCTATAATCGAATTGGGACTTCTGCCTCCTAGAGGCTTTAGCTTGATGCCCCCTCACAGCTTCCACTACAGTGGACAATGTCTCCCCCAACTGACAGACATAGGTGTTAACCGAAGAAAACACCTGTCCCCTGTTCACATCCAACATCACGTCCACTGGAAGAACCATTTCCCGTCCAAACAAAACCTTGTAGGGAGTAAAACCAGTGCTCGCATGTACACTGCTGCGATAGGCCATCATCACATATGGCAGCAAGGAATCCCAATTCAGCTGGTTATCCTGCACAAACAATGACAGCATAGACAACAGTGTACGATTAAAACGTTCAATAAGACCGTCTGATTGAGGCCGATATGGAGACGTCCTTGTTTTATGGATATTCAAAAGTTGACATAAATCCTTAAACAAAGCAGACTCAAAAGATCGTCCCTGATCTGAATGGATACTGCGCGGTGTTCCAAATCGGCAAACCCATTCCTCCACCAAGACCTTGGCAATTGTCTGAGCCTCCTGATTAGGGAGTGGGAATGCTTCTGTCCATTTGGAGAAATAATTTCCTATGACCAGAATATACTTATTCTTACTTCCCGTCTCTGGCAAAGGACCAAGAATGTCCAAGGCCACTCTCTCATAAGGTCGTGAAACATGCACTGACTGAAGAGGAGCACATGGAGCTGGACCTTGGCTTTTTCGGGAAGCACAATCAACACACTGTCGACACCATTTCTTCACATCATCAAACCATCCCAACCAAAAAAACCGATCCTTAACCTTACCCTGAAACTTTTGAATCCCTAAATGCCCAGCAGTAGGAGTGTTATGTAACTGCATCAAAACATCAGGGACCAGAGCTTGAGGAAGGACAATCTGAACATTTGATGCATCTGAATTTGCCGGAGGAACTCTAACCAGACGAGAATCCTGAATCTGCAATTGTGACCACACATGACTATACTTTTGCAAAACTGGATCTTGGGGGAGATCCTGGCCCAGCTTTTTAAGAAGAATGAGCTGCCTTAGTTCAACATCCATAGTCTGTGCACTAACCATCTCATCACAGCCATCATCATCTGACTGTGCCCCAGGCCCCTTCTCCTGAACTGCACAGACCTTTGATTTTAAAAATGGCTGCCTCCCAAGGTGACAACCCGACTTAATGTCAGCACCGAAGGCAGGCAACCGGGACAGGGCATCTGCGTTCGAATGGGTTTTACCTGGCCTATGAATGATTTTATACTGGAAGTTAGCCAGCTGTTCCATCCACCTGGCCAGCTGCCCTTCCAACCCCTGAAAATTATTTAACCACCTTAGGGAGTTATGGTCAGTGCGTAGCATAAATTCTTTGCCTAGCAGGTAATGCTTAAAATACTTTGTAAACGTTACCATACTCAAAAGCTCTTTCTTTGTTGTTGCATATTTCCGTTCCTGCTTAGTCAAAGCTCGGCTGGCATATGCCACCACCTGTTCGACCCCATCACTTTCTTGGGATAAGACAGCCCCGATTCCTACATCACTGGCATCAGTGTCCAAAATAAAAGGCTTTGCCGGATCTGGATAGGCCAATATTGGAGCCGAAGTCAATTCATTTTTTAACTTCTCAAAAGCTACTTGACAAGCATCCGACCACTTGAAACGCCTACCTTTCTCGGTCAGCTGATGAAGGGGACGAGCTATTTCCGCAAACCCCCTAATGAACCGCCTGTAATAGGATGCCAGACCCACAAAACTTCTCACCTCTGTCTGATTCTTAGGCACTGGCCACTCCTTCACAGCCTGAACTTTAGACGGGTCAGCACTAACCCCTTCCCCTGAAATTATGTGACCAAGATAATGTACTTGAGTTGAAAACAAGTTACATTTGGAAGGTTTCACTTTCAAATTGGCTTTAGACAACCTCAGTAACACCTGATCCAAACGTGACAAATGTTCTGAAAATGTACGGCCAAACACAATGATGTCATCAAGGTAGACTAAGCATGTAGTCCACTGTAAATCAGCCAAAATAACATCCATGAGCCTCTGAAAAGTACTTGGTGCATTACAGAGACCAAAACTCAGAACATTGAACTCAAACAGACCCTGACGGGTTATAAAGGCTGTCTTTGGCCTGTCTTTAGGATCTACCTCGACCTGCCAATAACCACTTGCCAGGTCTAAGGTTGAAAACCAGCACGCTTTATGTAGGCTATCCAGAGCGTCATCAATCCGTGGGAGGGGGTAAGCATCCTTCCTTGTAACATCATTCAATTTACGATAATCGACACAAAAACGGAGCCCCCCATCCCGCTTCCTCACAAGGACTACTGGGGCCGCCCATGGACTGCATGAAGGTCGAATAATACCATCCATTTGCATTTTCTTAACTTGTTCAGCACACTCGTCCTGCAAATGAAGAGGCACTCGACGTGGATGTAATTTAATTGGCTTTGCATCTCCAGTGTCTATTTTGTGCTGGGCCAAGGGGGTCCTCCCTAAATCTGAATCCCCGGAACTAAAAACAGAAAGGTGTCTTAATAACAGATCATGGATCGCTTGCTGTTCTGATGCGCCCCACCCCCTCTTGTCCAGTCCCAACTTAGTCATCAAGGTGTTAACAGACAATAAGACACTAGAGCTAGGTACCTCACTGCCCTCTTCCACCTGTTTCCCTGCTTCCCCCACCTCAATATCAGTGTGCAATGTGCCAACCTTCATACCCTCTTTTAGTATCAACTCGTCCCCTGTGATGTTAACAACACGTATGGGGACCACTCCTCTATGCACCTGGCACACCACACGTGCGACTAACACATTACAATGATCCGATAAGGAGGATGAGGGTTCCAACATACCCTCTACACAGTCACCGAGTGGAATGGTGACAATACCAGGGAGAATCACCTCACTTCGGGCAGGAACCACAGTGTCCGACTCCACGACGACAGGACGAGGCCTGATGAAATCCTCTTGAGACAACAACGGTAACGTTTTATCCATCACATGAACAACTTGATCTTTATAGTTGATTACTGCCCCATACTTTGACAGAAAATCAAATCCTAACAAAATATCATTTGAGGGGACATCAGCAACCAAAAACTCAGTTACTAATGCAAGTTTACCGAACTGGCAGACTGACTGCCACACTCCTAATATTCGCATACCCCCTCCATTAGCAGCCGACACACAACCAGGATATTTGACCAGATCGCAACCCCCCTGTGTAATTTCCAACCACACTTTATGTGGCACTACTGATCTATCAGCTCCACTGTCCACAACCACCAAAAAGTCTACACCCCCCACTTTTGCAGCAATATAACTGCCTTTCCTACTGCAAGAGGCCACTGTCCTAGTCACTGGTGAGGGGGCAGGCAGTTGGCCCGCTGTGCCCGCCCCCTTTAGTTTCCCGACACATAGGGACAATCACGGCGCAGGTGTCGATCGCATCCGCACTCCCAACAAACATTTGTCTGATTTCGGGTTCTACGCCTCATGACATTTGTAGAGGGGGCAACAAAATCTGGCCCTGAGAGCTTTTGACCCTCCAAAGACGACGAATTTATGGCTTTAGCTCTAGAAGGATGCTGCAGTGATTTTACCACCGATTGCATGGCTTTAACTTCCTGGCGCAGACTTTCAACCGCCCCCAATAGTGACTGAACAGGTTCATCTACCTTCTCACCCCTCTCTGTAACCTCTCTCACTCGTGCATCAGAAGCCACATGAGAGCGCTCTAACTCCCTAAGAAGCTCCATCTCAGAAGCTGCAAGGATGGCAAGTTCTAATGTCCTAGGTTTTGCAGCACGGAGACTAACACGAAGGTCACCAGTGGTGAAATGTGTTATGAAATGGTCTCTCGCCAACATGTCTCTCGTGTTATCATCTAAAGAAGGGTAGGCCCTTGCGGCTAATCTGCGAAGCACTTTTCCAAACTCTTGAGCGCTTTCATTAGGCAGTCTCTTCCGCTCTGAGAAGGCAACCCTACACCACTCTTCATTACTACAGGGTTGCAAACACTTAGTCAGAGCTGCTTTTAAAAGGGCATAATTATTCTTGGCCTCCCTCGAAACGCCATTATACATTTCGCGAGCATGCCCAGACAGTAGCAGAGACATAAACCTAAGCTTAGCCAACTCATCCCAACCATTTACATTACCAGCCAACTCAAACTGTTCCAGCCAGTCACACCATTCCCGTCCCACCCCTGTAAAGACGTCAGGCATAAACACTGGGCGAGAGATAGGACCAGGAGGATCAGTCATACTACCAGAAGAATGAGCTTGCGCCCCCCGCACCTCCTGGGCACCTGACTGAGAAGGAATGTTACTCTCCGACTCCGACATCTTACACCACAAAGAATATATATAGATCCCACCGCTGCCACCAGTGTGAAATTTTTTTATAGTATGGCAGTCTATATGCTACGGTAGCGTGAGTTTTTGCTGCCACCACCTTTTTTTACCCGGTCTGGTCCGGTGTCAGGTAAAACCCAGAAGGATAACCAAGGGGCAGACAGATACAAGTACACAATCTTTATTGAGGACACATAAAATGATGGCTGGCACCAACAGTTCAAAGAAATCCCCACAGGATCATTCTTGGCCCGGGTGGCCCCACCTAAGCCCCGTGAATACACAAGACCCTTATAAAAAGGCACACACACTGCACACAGACACCACACCACTACACTGCACACTAAACTTATAAAAGAAACACACACACTGCACACAACCACCACACCACTGCACTGCACACTAAGACCCACTAAAACCGAGGTCGAACCCACCCAACACTAGAGGGAGCCAAAGGACCGCCCTAAACTTTAAATAACCCTGGTGGAACTAAACTGAATGGGCCGACATCAAAATGGTTAAAGATAGCTAAAAGAAACACAAAATACAATAGTCAACGGAAGTGTAGTGGTGCGTTTTTAAAACTTAGCCTTCCCTGGCCAACGAGATCCCTCCATGGGGTCTGGATGAGGCATCTGGACCGGTGGCTGCACAACAGCAGATGCAGGCTGGAGTAGAGTCGGATTGCAGCACTCTGCTCTGCTGTGGGAGATTCTGTCCTTGTTTTTCCCCTGGCTCACCACTGAACTAGCCCGGCAGAGGCAACGTCTAATCCCCCCGCTCTCTATCTAAAGGAGGCACACAGCCTCCCCTCCTCTCACAGGAACAGCTCCCCTAACTAACTGTCTTCGCTGCCGGCCACCCTAACGGTGGCGAACAGCACCGAGCTGAGAAGACCGCAGCCTTCAGCCACACTTTCCAGCGCGGCACCTCCTAACCCTCCGCCTCGGGCTTTTCTGGCACTTCCAGTCCTTGTCTGATACCACCTCACACCGCCACTCAGCCCTCCTTTTAGTAGCGTCCTCCCTTCATCAGCTGAGAACAATTACAATCAGTCCAGCTGATCACAGAATCTCCGCCCCAAGGGATCACAGCGCAGGGAATCCCCCCTGCCACAGAATTCACTACAATATATATATATATACTGTATACTGCTCAAAAAATTAAAGGAACACTTTGAAAACACATATTTCAATACGGGGAAAAACAAACTGGATCTTAGCATTGATATGGACTGGATACTGTGTTAGGAATGAAAAGTGCCACATTGTTTGATGGAATGAAAATGATCAACCCCCCAGGAGGGCTAAATTCAAGACAGCCCAAAATCAAAGTGAAAAACTGATGTGGCAGGCTGGTCCATCTTTCTGAAATTCAAACTCAAAACGGTATTCAGTAGTTTGTATGGCCTCCATGTGCTTGTATGCATGACTGACGATGTCAGGACAAGCTCTGAATGAGACGATGGATGGTGTCCTGGGGTATCTCCTCCCAGAACTGGACCAGGGCATCACTGAGCTCCTGGACAGTCTGAGGAGCAACCTGATGGTGTCTGATGGAACAAAACATAATGTTCCAAAGGTGTTCTATTGGATTCAGGTCAGGTGAGCATGGGGGCCAGCTAATGGTACATAAAAATGTAAAAAAAAAAAAGAAAAAAGAAAGAAAAAAACGTTTAACTGAAAATATTGACTTCTGACCCATGACATTTCATTTCTGAAAGGTGGCAACCCGAGCAGTAGTAGTAATGTGGCTAATGTTAGCTTTGATGATAGTAGTAGTAATGTGGCTAACGTTAGCTTTGATGGTAGTAGTATAGTAATGTGGCTAATGTTAGCTTTGATGGTAGTAATAGTAATGTGGCTAATGTTAGCATTGATGGTAGTAGTAGTAAAGTGGCTAACGTTAGCTTTGACGGTAGTATTAGTAATTTGGCTAATGTTAGCTTTGATGGTAGTAGTAGTAATATGGCTAATGTTAGCTTTGATGATAGTAGTAGTAATGTGGCTAACGTTAGCTTTGATGGTAGTAGTAGTATGTGGCTAACGTTAGCTTTGATGGTAGTAGTAGTAATGTGACTAATGTTAGCTTTGATGGTAGTCATAGTAATGTTGCTAATGTTAGCTTTGATGGTAGTAGTAGTAATGTGGCTAACGTTAGCTTTGATGGTAGTAATAGTAATGTGGCTAATGTTAGCATTGATGGTAGCAGTAGTAATGTGGCTAACGTTAGCTTTGATGGTAGTAGTAGTAATGTGGCTAATGTTAGCTTTGATGATAGTAGTAGTAATGTTGCTAATATTAGCTTTGATGGTAGTAGTAGTAATGTGGCTAATGTTAGCTTTGATGATAGTATTAGTAATTTGGCTAATGTTAGCTTTGATGGTAGTAGTAGTAATTTGGCTAATGTTAGCTTTGATGATAGTAGTAGTAATGTGGCTAACGTTAGCTTTGATGGTAGTAGTAGTATGTGGCTAACGTTAGCTTTGATGGTAGTAGTAGTAATGTTGCTAATGTTAGCTTTGATGGTAGTAGTAGTAATGTTGCTAATGTTAGCTTTGATGGTAGTCGTAGTAATGTTGCTAATGTTAGCTTTGATGCTCAGATCTCCGTCTAAACTGTAACACTGAGGGACATTCAGAGATGTTAAACTTTAATTTACACCAGGGCTGGGTGGGTTTCTATATTTCCTTGTTTGTATTCTGAATGTCTGGAACCAGGATTCATGATACGTTTCCCACATATTCACTGGACAAGTGTTATATTGCAGTGAATAAATAAAAGAGATCTTTGGCTAAATTTCATCAGGAGAAGAATTATGCCATAAATCAGTCATCTATTAACACATGCAGTTAAATCACAGCTGTGTTTTAGCTGGATGATCTACAATCCTTCTGGTTTATTTCAGACTGATGAAGCCTGTTTGTGTTGGTGTGTCCTTAAACATCAGTAAATTATTGTGGCTTCGCCCACTGTTAGCTCCCAGAGTCTCATTATTCTGTAGCCTGAAGCGAAGTGGACGCTCCATTTTCCTGCCAACTGGAGCACCGACGTTCCAGAGAGTTGCTTCACATTTAGGTAATGAGAATTAACAAGGAAACAACATGTTTGGTGACAGAATGAACTCTTCACCGCTTCGCTCTTTGGATTCCTCTGAGAAAAGTTGAGAAGAAAAACGCCAGGAACCTTCAGAGAACCTTCAAGAAATGTGTTGTCGTCTTTTCTGGACTTTCTTCCCAAACTCTAGAAGAAAGTACCTCCAAGGAACGTTCCCTGATGGTTCTCTGAAGGTTTCTGTGTTTTTAACAAACTGTGACTTTCTTGTAAATGTTGACAAAAACTAACGTCTGGGGAACGTTTCCTGGAAGGTATTATTTTTAATCTACACGTTTATTGTAAAATTCCCATCTGAGACTTTTTTCAGGGAACGTTCCCGGATGGATTCATGTTGTAAAAGTCTACTAAACCTAACCTTCAGGAAACGTTCCCTGAAGGTTACATTTTCAGAAATTTCCAAGAGGACAGTTGAGAAAAAAACATTCAGACAACTTTCAGGAAATGCTGTGTTGTCGTCTTTATTTTCAACAAACATGATTTTCTTGTAAAAGTCTAGTAAAACTAACCTTCGGGAAACATTTGCTGAAGGTTTCCTGTCTACCGAAATGTGCTTACAACAAACTTTGACTTAATAAAATTCTACAACATCTAACCTTCAGGGAATGCTTTAATGAAGGTTCTCTAAAGGCTTCATGTTTTCTAGACTCTATTTTCAACAATCTGGGACTTTATGGTCAAATTCTACAAAAACTAACCTTCAGAGAATGTTTCCTGATGGTTTTCTAAAGGTTTCCTGTCTTCTGACTACTAACCATCACAGATGTATAATTTCCCGACAGATGTTTGATTTTCTTCCAGCTGTGATTCTTCAGAGAGGAAACTTGAAATGTCGACAACAGGGTTGGAAAGTTGATGAAAGCGTCTGAACCTTCACACCGTCACTCACTCTGTTCTCTTCTGGTGGAACCTCAGTGGAAGGTAATTAATTTCTGTTCAGAGCATGACGATGTCTAGTAGTTTTAATTTTGCTCTTTCCCCACCGGGATCTTTTTGGGCTTAATTTTCAGAAGCATCGGAGCAGGAAGAGCCTCTACAGTGTGACCTGATGTCCAGCAGGAGCTGAAGATAAGAAGAGTTTTAGTTTCACTTCACGGACCGGAGAGGATCTGTCCACAGGAAACACTGATTATTCCTAAATATAAAACAGAAACCAGATGGAATGAATGAATAATTTACTGAGTTTATTAACATCATCCTCTGAAACATCAAACAGTCAGTTTTATTTGCCCACATGAAGAACCTTTGTAATGCAGATAAATCAGTTTTCTTTACGTTTCTGTTTATAGAAGTGTTGTGGGTGTTCTGCTGTGATGGATGGTCATCCAGTATCAGAAGAGGCAACCAGACCACCAGACGGAGGAACGAGTCCTTCAGGAAGAGCAGCCTTCAGTCATTACTGCTGTCAGATTAGAGCAGAAACCCCGACTGGAGCTACAACACCTGAAGAAAAGACGACTGAACAGGCAGAAAATGAAGTTTCACTGGTTTACATCAGAGGTTAAAGGCAACAGCTATTTATCTATATCACACACACACACACACACACACACACACACACACACACACACATATGTATATAGATACAAATAAGTATATATATTTACTGTTCTATATTATATAGAGAGAGATAAATGTAAGTATACATATACACCAGTTATCTCCATCATCACTGAAACACAAGAACATCCAGTTTTATTGGATCAGAGTTTAAAGACAACAACATAAAGTCCTTAAAACCCATTATTACCCCTGTTAATACCTCTAACCCTTTTTACCCCTGTTAATACCCCTAACCCTCAATAATTTCCTCTGGGATAAATAAAGTACATCTATTATTATATTATATTATCCATCCATCCATCCATCCATCCATCCATCCATCCATCCATACACCGCTTTATCCTCACCAGGGTCATGGGGGGTGCTGGAGTCTATCCCAGCTGACTCTGGTGAAGGCAGGGGACACCCTGGACAGGTCACCAGTCTGTCACAGGGCTACATATACAGACACACAATCACACTCACATTCACACCTACGGACAATTTAGAGTAACCAATTAACCTCAGCATGTTTTTGGACTGTGGGAGGAAGCCGGAGCACCCGGAGAAAACCCACGCATGCTCAGGGAGAACATGCAAACTCCATGCAGAAAGATCCCAGGCCGGGATTTGAACCGGGGATCTTCTTGCTGCAAGGCGACAGTGCTAACCACTACGCCTCTGTGCAGCCCTTTTATTATATTATATTATATTATATTATATTATAGAACCCTCCAATTTCATTTACAATTCTACAGTTTCATTTAGCAGAAGCTTTTGTCCAAAGCGACGTACAACACAAGCAAGAATTCAGACATCAGGAAAAACCTGTAGTAAGTGAAAAAAGTGCTTCAAGTGTGATTGGTCAAAGGTGTTGCCATCAAGAACCCTAAATCTAACTGAAGAAAACTTTCGTTAAATGTTCCAAAAATGTTTCCTGTTTTCTGGACTGTGTTTAAAATCAACGACATCTTTAGAGAAAAACTCTTTATTTCATGTAAAACTCGACTAAAACTACGTTTTCAGGGACCGTTCCCTGAAGGTTCCCTGAAGGTTCTCTGAAGGCTTCCGTTGTGTGAACTCTGTTTACAGCAAACTACAGAAAAGCAACCATCAGGAAAACTTCAGGAAACGTTCCCTGAAGGTTACCTTTGTAGAAATTTACAAGAGGACAGTCCAGAAAACAGAACCCTTCAGAGAACCTTCAGGAAACGCTGTGGTATTGTGTTTTCTGGACTTTATGTTCAACAAACTCCCTGAAGGTTCCTGTTGACTCTAGCTACCGTCTTGTTCTGAACCTTCATGTGGACCTGACAAAAGTATTCTGCATTTTCTGCTTCATTCTCTCGTCATTCTGAGTGTTGATGGAACGTTGAGAACGTTGAGGCCTCCGGCTCTGATCTCCTTCAGCTGGTTCCTGGTTGATGAAGCATCCAGACATCTGAGAACGTTGAGGTTTTCTGAGCTGATAATCAGCTAAATGTCATCCTCCCTCCTCCTGCTGGTCCAACTCTAAATGGAGCCGTTGTAATTTAAGCTTTCATGAATGGAAACGTAGATTTTCTGAGGTACTTTAGGACAGAAGAGCTCTGCTGTGAGTGACGGAGGAGGATGGAAACGTCTGTCAGGTTTTATCACAGCTGTTAACAGCAGAGGGAGCCTCAGTTATGCAGATTCCGTTGTGTTTGTGAGCAGATGAGCGTGCCCTCCCTCTGTTAGCGCTGCTCGTCATGGACCGATGCTTGTTGACTCATCTCCAACGTCCCCGAATCGTCCTCTAACCTCTGGAAACCACTTTTCTGGCTCTTTGTCACGGCTGCAAACAGAACCTGCAATAAAAACTTTCATTCTCTGCTTCCACAGACTGGAATGCATCTCTGAAAGTCTTTCCCTGCATTTAAACCAAAGTGATTGGATGAAACCTGGAGCAGACGTCTGATAACATCACTGCTGCTATCTGGGCTCTGAGCTGTTCTCAGATCAGATTCTAAGATCAGATATCCTCAGACGATATTGATCCCTGCGGGGAAACTAATAAAAACAAGAAGTGTAAAATAAGGAACATGTAGGATTCAGAGGAAGGAGAGTTTTTATTCAGGATGTAAAGTCAGGAATAAATCCAATAATAACCAACATCTGCTCCATGAAGACGTTTAACCCTCAGATCATCACTGTGACCTTTTATTATCTTTACAATGAACATTTTTTATCGGTTCATTTTCCAGCTTTTCCTCCAAAAACATGTTCCTGACATCATTCCTTTTAAATGTTTAAGTTCCTGTTTAAACTTTTAGATAAACGGTCATATTTCTGTTCCAAAGCTCTTTATCTCTGATTCCATCACATGTGATGCAAGCTTGGAGGAAAAGAGTGAAAAATATCAAAAACACGGAGGTTTTCATTCTCCTGCTGCTGTTCTGTTTAATATTCTTCTTTTTCATCAAAATCTGTTATAAAGTGAAAAATAAACAGATTTCAAACACAAAAATATATAAGAAACAATAATAGAAGTGATTATTCTGAAGCTAAATGACTAAAATGATTCTTGTTTGGGTCATTTTGGAGCAGATGTTGGTCCTCAGAGCTGCTGTTATTATTGGATTTATTCCTGACTTTATATCCTGAGGAAAAACTCTCCTTCCTCTGAATCCTACATGTTCTTTATTTGACACAAACTGGAGGCAGGTTTCCTCATAGTGGGCCTAAAAATACAAAAATACAAATGAAGTAATAACACAAAAACACTCATGTTGTCTCATATTAGACCAGAACATCTGTTCAGAAGCACCCATGGAGCAACAAACAGAAAAGAGTTTGATATTTAGCAGAGAACATAAAAATGCAGTTGGTTAACTTTAGATTTGTAACTCTGAGATCCTCCAGTCATCAGATTCCTCCATCAGTGGGTCTAAAATAACCCGAACAACAATCATTTTAGTCATTTAGCTTCAGAATAATCACTTCGATTCTTGTTGGTTTTCTATTTTTGTGTTTGAAATCTGTTGATTTTTCACTTTAAAACAGATTTTGATGATTGAAAAAGAAGAAAATTAAACAGAACAGTAACAGAAGAATGAAAATTTCTGTTTTATTGACAATTTTTAACACTTTTTCAATGGAATGGAGCAGAAACAGGTATTTCAAGAACTATCTGGAATATAAAATGTTAAAAACTTTTCATTCTATGGATGTAATAAAACGGTCATTCTGATGATCTGAGGGTTAAATATGTGCACTTAATCAGCAGCTTTCACTTCCTGTTTCTGTTTCCTAGAATAAAACTAGTGTTCAGAGAACGTTCCCTGAAGGTTCTCTGAAGGTTTGTGATGTATGGACTGTGTTTACAACAAACTACACAAAAGTTATCATCAGGAAACCTTTAGTGGAAAGAGAAAACAGAGACGTTCAGAAAACCTTCAGGGAGCGTTTTGTTTTCGTGTTTTCTGGACTTTATGCTATATTTAAGTCTTTATGTTGTTTTTTTGCTAAATATTAAACTCTTTTTTTGGGTTTTATTTGCTAAATATAAAACAGTTTCTATGATTTTTTTTGCTAAATATTAAACTGTTTTAATGTTTTTTTGCTAAATATAAAACATTTTTTATGTTTCTTTGGACAGTTCTGGTCTAACATGAGACAACAGGAGTGTTAATGGTTCTTTCTACTTATTAATATTAATATTATTCATATATTCTATATCTTTGGGGAGATGCTGTTGTCTTCTCTCTGCTGTGGCGTCAGTGTGAATGTGTGTCGTTGCCATGGTTACAGGCGGTAAATGTTATGTAGGTTAAGTCAGAGGGCTTAAAGCAGCACAAAGAGGAACTTTCTGCAGCTTAATGACAAAACAAGAATCCTCTCAGCTCTGGATCTCTGCAGGATAGAAAACAGATGTGTGTGTTTTTGTTGATTTCTGAAGAACTGAGTGTTTCCAGCAGTTCCCAGAACTTCTCCTCCTCCTCTCCTCCTAAACGTTCATTTCCTTAAATAGAGGAACTGCTCCGGTCGATGCCTTTAATTGCTCCCGGGTTCCGTCGATACCTGCCGGTTTCTCCGCTCCATCACGAGCCACTGGGATACGGGTTGCCCGGGAAACGGCCGCATGGCAACAGGATCAGAGCCTGGGGGTTGTCTGCTTCTAGCTCTGCTCCCATTTTGCACCGCGTTTCCTCACTAGATGGTGTGAGAGCCACTGGAGAGACGCTCCGCTCCGCATCCAGCCAGAGAACCACCGGGGAACCGGGAGGCGCGTTTCTCCTCCTCCTCCTTCACGGGCTGAGAAAAGTGCGCACACGAAGCGCGTCCACCGGGCCGACCCCCTCTATCAGCACACCGGAGGAGAAGCGACGCATCGCCGCTGTGATGGACATAATGACCGCGGTGCAGGACGCGTGTGTCTCCGGTCAGTGGCTCACGGTGGTCCTCCTCAGCCTGGGCTGCTTCCTGCCGTCCTGCCTGCCGGGACAGACCGTACCGGACTACTCCTCGGTGGAGAGCGTGGTGAGCAGACAGGGCGACACGGCTCTGCTCAGGTACGGTGCTCCGTTCCTCCGGTAGATAGAGCTGCTAAAGATAGATAACTCGATGGTAGATCTGTGGTCGATAGATGAATACATGTAGATCTGTGTTGGATAGATAACTGCATGGTAGGTCTGTTGTTGTTGTTCGGACACACAAAGGGCGCTTTTCCCTCCATCTGCTCGGCCTGACCGGGAAACTTTACGGGCTACTGTCCCTCCGTGCTGCTCGGTTACCGGCACCGGGAGCCGCTGTTCGGGCTGCTGTGAGGCTGTTGGTGAAGTTTTGCTGCTTATGTAACCCTGGAGGTCCCTGAACGCAACGTTTTAAGGCATCGGAGCAAAGCTGTGATGTCGCAGTTTGAAAAGCAGCTGAAGGGAGAGAGTGGTCCGAGTCTCCCCCATCCTCCTCCCCCATCAGCTGCACAGGTATCTGCCCATTAGGGACAGATGGATAACCGTGGGTGTGGTTCTGGTTCTGGTTCTGGTTCTGGTTCTGGCTCAGATGAAGCTGCAGGTTTCTGGAGGGAAACTCAGCTTTAAACCTCAACAAACACGACTGTTTCCTCTACAAACATCTTTATTTTTAATATCAGTACATTATGTAACCGACACAAGAACTATCCTGAACAAAAAACACCCCCAGCAAACAGAAACCTTCAGGGAACATTAAAGAAACCTTCAGGGAACGTTCCTGTTTCTGTTTTCTGGACTGCTTGGACAAAATACGACTTTCATGTGAAATTCTGCAAAAAACTGCCCATCAGGGAACGTTCACTAAAGGTTCACTAAAGGTTCCCTAAAGGTTCACTAAAGGTTCACTAAAGGTTCCCTAAAGGTTCACTAAAGGTTCACTAAAGGTTCACTAAAGGTTCCCTAAAGGTTCACTAAAGGTTCCCTAAAGGTTCCCTAAAGGTTCACTAAAGGTTTTTTTTCTTCGTTTAAGGAACCTTTAGGCAGCCTTCAGGGAACATTTCCTCACGGCAGGATTTTGTAGAATTTTAATACAAAGTTTGTTGTAAACATTCAGGGAACCTTCTAGAAATGTTCTCTGAAGGCAAGTTTTTGCAGATTTTAACAACAAAGTCACATTTTGTTGTAAACACAATAAAATGCAACTTTCTTGTAAAAGTCCACAGAAAACAGGGAGCCTTCAAGGAACCTTCAGAGAACCTTCAGGGAACGTCCCTGTTTCTGCTTTCTGGACTCTGCTACAAAATTTGACTTTCTTGTAAAATTCTGCAAAAATGAAGCTTTGAGGAACGGTGCTAAAAGTTCCCTGAAGGTTCCTTGAAGGTTTTTGAGTTCTTGACTGTGACTACAACAAAATCTGACTTTCTCATAAAATTCTGCAAAAACTAGCTTTTAGGAAACGTTCTCGGAAGGTTGCCTAAAGGTTCCTTGAACATTTCTGTTTTCTGGACTGTGTTTACAATAAAATACAACTTGCTTGTATAAGTCTACAGAAAACAGGAAACCTTCAGGGAACGTTCAGGGAATGTTTCTGTTTTCTGGACTCTGCTTGGACAAAATGTAGTTTTCTTGTAAAACCAATAAAAACTCGTCATCAGGGAACATTCTCTGAAGGTTCCTTAAAGGTTTTTGAGTTCTTGACTGTGTTTAAAACAAAATGCAAGATTATTGTAAAACTCCCCAGAAAAGAAAAAGAACCTTTAGGAAACGTTCCTTGGCGGTTTCTGGACTGTGTTTACACCAACCACGACTTTCCAGTAAAATTAGAAAAGAACTAGATCTTTAGGGAGCGTTTTCTAAAAGTTCCCTGGGGGTTTCTGTGTTCTTGGCTGTGACAGAACAAAAGGCAACTTTCTTGTAAATTTCTACACCAACTAGCCTTCAAGGAACATTTGTTGAATGTTCCAGAAAGGTTCCCTGAGTGTTTCTGAACTGGGTTTACATCAAACTGCGAATTTGTAGTAAAACTATACAAAAATTGGCTGTCAGGGAACGCTCTCTGAGGGTTTCCTTAGGTTCCTTAAAGGTTTCTGTGTTCTTGCTTGTGTTTACAAGAAAATGAGACCTTCTTGTGAAAGACTACAAAAATGTAAAACTGGACCTTTCAGGAAACGCTCCCAAAAAGAGGAACCCTTTAGGAAACGTTCCCTAAAGGTTTCTATCTTTTGGAGTTTCTTGTAGATCTTCGCAAAAACTAACCTTCAGGGAACGTTCCCTGAACAAGACGTTGTGATTTTCTTGTAAAACTCAACAGAAACAACAAGATGTTGGAGAACATTACTTTAAGGTTCCTTGAAGATTCCCTGAAGGTTTCTGTTTTCTGGTCTGTATTTTTTTGAACAAACTGTGACTTTCTTGTGAAACTCTCCCAACACAAACCTTCAGGGAACATTCCCTAAAGGTTTTTTTTTTGTTTGTTTATTGCATTTCCTGAAGGTTCTCTGACAGTTTGTTGTAAACATTAGGCTAAGCTAATGTTATTAGCTTAACCTAAAGTGTAGCAGCTAGCATTCTACACACATAATTACACATTTTCTACAGCTGGTTAGCCATTATGCTACAGTGTTAGCTGATGCTAACCATAATTTGTCACAGTAATTTCATTCAGATTTTCCCTCTAAAGTTCTGCTCCTACATCTGTACATGCTGCAGTTAGTTTTCTGTGCTAACTAATGGATTTCTCTTCATGTGACTCTCATGTAGACAGTAGAAATAGTTTGAATATGTTCATTTATATTGTCTTTAAAACACACAGAGGTTGATTTTGAACCGTTCCATCATCTGTTGATTGTTTTCCTCATTAATTATTGGTTGATTGATCTGTAAAATGGTGAAAAGTGTGGGTTAGAGGTTTCCAAAGTCTAAGATGTTGTTGTTTTACAGTTATAGAAAGGTATGATGCTCAGAAGCTCAAATTGGTGAATTTAGTCATTTTTTCTATAAAAACCACTCAAACTGATGAATTGATTATCAGAAAAGCTGCTGATTGATGTGACAGTTGGCAGCTGATGGTTTATTTGTTTCATCTTCCACTGGGTAGGGTTAGGGTTTGGGCTAGCGGCCGTATGGAGCTTTGTGTTGCTGCTTTCATGGCTGAAGATGGTAGTCATGTTGAAAAGTCAGTTTTGGTCCTTTCTGGAGCTGGAATGAATGTTTTTGTAATCAGATCTTGTTTCTCAGTGTTTCTCATTTTGTTGTGGATCCTGCAGGTCAATAAGCATCTTATTTCACATGAAATTAAAATAAAAGCTTGATGCGTTATGGAAAATGAGGAAATGCAAACTTTGCTTTTGTAGCAGCAGAAGTTGCATCCTGACGTGTTGGAGTGAACTCAAACTGAAATAAGTGACAAAGTTTAAACACTGACATCATTTAGTTCTCTGTGATCGCTGAAGTGTTTCTGCTTCATCCTAATAAGAACACCACAGAACACACAAAAACACAGAGTCTTTGGATGTGTGATAAGATCTTGTTGTGCTGATATCAAATATCCGCTGTGAGCTGAGAGGAGGCTGAGGGTCGCTGCCCCATTTCAATATGAATCCTGTTGACTCGGAGACGCTGCCGTCGACCTGAATACTGAGCAGCCCGCCGTCCAAAGTCAGCTTTCAGTCGCCTGACTGTGGCTTCAGGTCGTCGGTTTTATTCGTGATGATGAGGGTCAAGCTGCTCATCGCCGTGGCAACGACGGAGGGCAGCTCACTGTTTTTATGGTGGTGCTGGAGGGCGTCCCTTCTCCTCCGACGGTCTTTTTAGCGTCTGATTCCCTGGTGTCAGGCCGGGCTGTGATCAGCCTTATTGGACCAGAGATTATCCCGCCGCTGCATCGGCTCAATAAACAAGTCGGCAGCTCTCAGTCTGCAGCAGAAAGGTCACCACCCCAGTAAATACCATCTGGAAGCCAGAGAATGGATCGTGGAAATATTTTTGATGCTTTGGTAGCAGTTAATTAGCACTCGGTGTAAATGCTCGTTGGTTCGGTTGGTGATGAACTCTGCTGGGTTTTTACTCTACAGGCCAAAAGATTTACACAAAATAAGACCCGAGTTCACTGGTATGCTTAATGATTATTGTATAAAGAGTTTTTACTGTAATTATCAAGTGTCTGGACTCCTGTTTCTTCACTCAGCTGGTTCTTTCTGAGGTTCTTCTAGAGATGTGGACACAGCTGAGATTTATTCCTGTCTGCAAACTGACAAAAGCCACAGAGCTAAAGCGAATAATGCAAACTGTGATTGGATTTTTTTAACTTTTGCACTCTTGTAAATCTTCTCAACTCTCAAACGGAGCCCTTCTTTTCCTCTGTTAACATCTATTCAGCAGCTGTCTGGTAGCTTTAATGTGCACCTGAGGGTAAACTGAGGAAAATGGTTCCTATGAATGACCATCCCAGAATAATCCATAGAATTCATTCTGGTTTTAAAGACCAGACCGCTGAGTTGCTTCCACACATACCTGTTGACCCAACAGAGATCCTGAACATCCTAATCTCTGCTTCCATCTGATTCCTGAACGCTGTCGTCAGCTCCATGAAGGCTCCTCTGTCCTCTGTTATCTCAAACAAAAGGAAGCATGAATCATCTCTTTCAGAGCCGATAAAAGCGGCTGTTTGTTGGGTTGTAGAGGCTCTCCGACTGGTGGAGGGTAATTTCACCCTGAAGCTGATCGCCGGCTAGAAATGAAACACAACAAACCCAGAAGCAGACAGTTAGTCAGCGGCTCTGGATTATGAAGGCTCCCAGAGGTCCGATGTCTTTCTATTTCCACCTCCTCGACTCTTAGCACCGCATGTCCGACATCTGGTCCCATCAGTGAGACCAGAGGAGTCAGAATCATCTTAGTCCAGGTTCCATGTCCAGGACCGGATCAGTAGAACTAGTAAAACTAGTAAAACCAGTAGAATATCAGCATAATAACCTCTAAATAACCACAACTCCTGATGGTTCCTTTGTTTTACTGCAGAAATGTTCACATTTAAGGAATTATCTTTTTACTAAACATCATGAACAACCTGACATTTAGGAAGAAAAATAAATTAAGTTTCACCAACATCCATCCTCAGTTTATCATTTCCACATTACAACTTCCAGATCACAGAGTGTCTACAAAGGAACACAACATTTAGTCACCTGGAGCTGAACCACGGAGGATTTACTGGAGGATCACAACCACAGAAGAAGACAAGACAAAAAACAACTAAAACAAGACAAAATATTACAAAAATGAGACAGAAAAGGACAAAAAGCGAGACAAATGACACAAAATAAAACAAAGAGACAAAAATTAGACAAAAAAGTTACAAAGCGATAAAAAAAGGACAAACGACAAAAATGAGACCAAAAATTACACAAAGTGACGCAAACAGGACAAAAAAATGACAAAAGTGAGACAAAAACACAACAATGAACAATCTAGGATTTTACTTTCTGATCCAAACAACTTGTCATGGTCTAGAAATGATTTTAAATTTATCCATCCATCCATCCATCCATCCATCCATCCATCCATCCATCCATCCATCCATCCATCCATCCATCCTCCTGTCTGTCTTTCTGCGTCCTTCTGTCTTTCTGCGTCCTTCTGTCTTTCTGCATCCTTCTGTCTTTCTGCGTCCTTCTGTCTTTCTGCGTCCTTCTGTCTTTCTGCATCCTTCTGTCTTTCTGCGTCCTTCTGTCTTTCTTTCTGCGTCCTTCTGTCTTTCTGCGTCCTTCTGTCTTTCTGCATCCTTCTGTCTTTCTGCGTCCTTCTGTCTTTCTGCATCCTTCTGTCTTTCTGCGTCCTTCTGTCTTTCTGCGTCCTTCTGTCTTTCTGCATCCTTCTGTCTTTCTTTCTGCGTCCTTCTGTCTTTCTGCGTCCTTCTGTCTTTCTGCATCCTTCTGTCTTTCTGCATCCTTCTGTCTTTCTTTCTGCGTCCTTCTGTCTTTCTGCATCCTTCTGTCTTTCTTTCTGCGTCCTTCTGTCTTTCTGCATCCTTCTGTCTGTCTTTCTGCATCCTTCTGTCTTTCTGCGTCCTTCTGTCTTTCTGCGTCCTTCTGTCTTTCTGCGTCCTTCTGTCTTTCTGCGTCCTTCTGTCTTTCTGCGTCCTTCTGTCTTTCTGCGTCCTTCTGTCTTTCTGCGTCCTTCTGTCTTTCTGCGTCCTTCTGTCTTTCTGCATCCTTCTGTCTGTCTTTCTGCATCCTTCTGTCTTTCTGCATCCTTCTGTCTTTCTGCGTCCTTCTGTCTTTCTGCATCCTTCTGTCTGTCTTTCTGCGTCCTTCTGTCTTTCTGCGTCCTTCTGTCTTTCTGCGTCCTTCTGTCTTTCTGCATCCTTCTGTCTTTCTGCATCCTTCTGTCTTTCTGCATCCTTCTGTCTTTCTGCGTCCTTCTGTCTTTCTGCGTCCTTCTGTCTTTCTGCGTCCTTCTGTCTTTCTGCATCCTTCTGTCTTTCTGCGTCCTTCTGTCTTTCTGCATCCTTCTTTCTTTCTGCGTCCTTCTGTCTTTCTGCGTCCTTCTGTCTTTCTGCATCCTTCTGTCTTTCTGCGTCCTTCTGTCTTTCTGCATCCTTCTGTCTTTCTGCATCCTTCTGTCTTTCTGCGTCCTTCTGTCTTTCTGCATCCTTCTGTCTTTCTTTCTGCGTCCTTCTGTCTTTCTGCATCCTTCTGTCTGTCTTTCTGCATCCTTCTGTCTTTCTGCATCCTTCTGTCTTTCTGCGTCCTTCTGTCTTTCTGCGTCCTTCTGTCTTTCTGCGTCCTTCTGTCTTTCTGCGTCCTTCTGTCTTTCTGCGTCCTTCTGTCTTTCTGCATCCTTCTGTCTGTCTTTCTGCGTCCTTCTGTCTTTCTGCGTCCTTCTGTCTTTCTGCGTCCTTCTGTCTTTCTGCATCCTTCTGTCTTTCTGCATCCTTCTGTCTTTCTGCATCCTTCTGTCTTTCTGCGTCCTTCTGTCTTTCTGCGTCCTTCTGTCTTTCTGCGTCCTTCTGTCTTTCTGCATCCTTCTGTCTTTCTGCGTCCTTCTGTCTTTCTGCATCCTTCTTTCTTTCTGCGTCCTTCTGTCTTTCTGCATCCTTCTGTCTTTCTGCATCCTTCTGTCTGTCTTTCTGCATCCTTCTGTCTGTCTTTCTGCATCCTTCTGTCTGTCTTTCTGCGTCCTTCTGTCTTTCTGCATCCTTCTGTCTTTCTGCATCCTTCTGTCTGTCTTTCTGCATCCTTCTGTCTGTCTTTCTGCATCCTTCTGTCTTTCTGCATCCTTCTGTCTTTCTTTCTGCGTCCTTCTGTCTTTCTGCATCCTTCTGTCTTTCTGCGTCCTTCTGTCTTTCTGCATCCTTCTGTCTTTCTGCATCCTTCTGTCTTTCTGCATCCTTCTGTCTTTCTGCGTCCTTCTGTCTTTCTTTCTGCGTCCTTCTGTCTTTCTGCATCCTTCTGTCTTTCTGCATCCTTCTGTCTGTCTTTCTGCATCCTTCTGTCTTTCTTTCTGCGTCCTTCTGTCTTTCTGCGTCCTTCTGTCTTTCTGCGTCCTTCTGTCTTTCTGCGTCCTTCTGTCTTTCTGCATCCTTCTGTCTTTCTGCGTCCTTCTGTCTTTCTGCATCCTTCTTTCTTTCTGCGTCCTTCTGTCTTTCTGCATCCTTCTGTCTTTCTGCATCCTTCTGTCTGTCTTTCTGCATCCTTCTGTCTGTCTTTCTGCATCCTTCTGTCTGTCTTTCTGCGTCCTTCTGTCTTTCTGCATCCTTCTGTCTTTCTGCATCCTTCTGTCTGTCTTTCTGCATCCTTCTGTCTGTCTTTCTGCATCCTTCTGTCTTTCTGCATCCTTCTGTCTTTCTTTCTGCGTCCTTCTGTCTTTCTGCATCCTTCTGTCTTTCTGCGTCCTTCTGTCTTTCTGCATCCTTCTGTCTTTCTGCATCCTTCTGTCTTTCTGCATCCTTCTGTCTTTCTGCGTCCTTCTGTCTTTCTTTCTGCGTCCTTCTGTCTTTCTGCATCCTTCTGTCTTTCTGCATCCTTCTGTCTGTCTTTCTGCATCCTTCTGTCTGTCTTTCTGCATCCTTCTGTCTTTCTTTCTGCATCCTTCTGTCTTTCTGCATCCTTCTGTCTGTCTTTCTGCATCCTTCTGTCTTTCTTTCTGCGTCCTTCTGTCTTTCTGCGTCCTTCTGTCTTTCTGCATCCTTCTGTCTTTCTGCGTCCTTCTGTCTTTCTGCGTCCTTCTGTCTTTCTTTCTGCATCCTTCTGTCTTTCTGCGTCCTTCTGTCTTTCTGCGTCCTTCTGTCTTTCTGCGTCCTTCTGTCTTTCTGCATCCTTCTGTCTTTCTGCGTCCTTCTGTCTTTCTGCATCCTTCTGTCTTTCTAAATCCTTCTGTCTTTCTTTCTGCATCCTTCTGTCTTTCTGCATCCTTCTGTCTTTCTGCATCATTCTGTCTTTCTGCATCCTTCTGTCTGTCTTTCTGCGTCCTTCTGTCTTTCTGCATCCTTCTGTCTGTCTTTCTGCATCCTTCTGTCTTTCTGCATCCTTCTGTCTGTCTTTCTGCATCCTTCTGTCTTTCTGCATCCTTCTGTCTGTCTTTCTGCATCCTTCTGTCTGTCATTCTGCATCCTTCTGTCTTTCTGCGTCCTTCTGTCTTTCTGCATCCTTCTGTCTTTCTGCGTCCTTCTGTCTTTCTGCATCCTTCTGTCTTTCTGCGTCCTTCTGTCTTTCTGCATCCTTCTGTCTTTCTTTCTGCGTCCTTCTGTCTTTCTGCGTCCTTCTGTCTTTCTGCATCCTTCTGTCTTTCTGCGTCCTTCTGTCTTTCTGCATCCTTCTGTCTTTCTGCATCCTTCTGTCTTTCTTTCTGCGTCCTTCTGTCTTTCTGCATCCTTCTGTCTTTCTGCATCCTTCTGTCTTTCTTTCTGCGTCCTTCTGTCTTTCTGCGTCCTTCTGTCTTTCTTTCTGCGTCCTTCTGTCTTTCTGCATCCTTCTGTCTTTCTGCATCCTTCTGTCTGTCTTTCTGCATCCTTCTGTCTTTCTTTCTGCGTCCTTCTGTCTTTCTGCGTCCTTCTGTCTTTCTTTCTGCGTCCTTCTGTCTTTCTGCATCCTTCTGTCTTTCTGCATCCTTCTGTCTTTCTGCATCCTTCTGTCTTTCTGCATCCTTCTGTCTTTCTTTCTGCGTCCTTCTGTCTTTCTGCATCCTTCTGTCTTTCTGCATCCTTCTGTCTTTCTTTCTGCGTCCTTCTGTCTTTCTGCGTCCTTCTGTCTTTCTTTCTGCATCCTTCTGTCTTTCTGCATCCTTCTGTCTTTCTGCGTCCTTCTGTCTTTCTGCGTCCTTCTGTCTTTCTGCGTCCTTCTGTCTTTCTGCGTCCTTCTGTCTTTCTACATCCTTCTGTCTGTCTTTCTGCATCCTTCTGTCTGTCTTTCTGCATCCTTCTGTCTTTCTGCATCCTTCTGTCTGTCTTTCTGCATCCTTCTGTCTTTCTGCATCCTTCTGTCTTTCTGCGTCCTTCTGTCTTTCTGCATCCTTCTGTCTGTCTTTCTGCATCCTTCTGTCTGTCTTTCTGCATCCTTCTGTCTTTCTGCATCCTTCTGTCTTTCTGCATCCTTCTGTCTTTCTGCATCCTTCTGTCTTTCTGCATCCTTCTGTCTGTCTTTCTGCATCCTTCTGTCTTTCTGCATCCTTCTGTCTTTCTGCGTCCTTCTGTCTTTCTGCGTCCTTCTGTCTTTCTGCATCCTTCTGTCTTTCTGCATCCTTCTGTCTTTCTGCATCCTTCTGTCTTTCTTTCTGCGTCCTTCTGTCTTTCTGCGTCCTTCTGTCTTTCTGCGTCCTTCTGTCTTTCTGCATCCTTCTGTCTGTCTTTCTGCATCCTTCTGTCTGTCTTTCTGCATCCTTCTGTCTTTCTGCATCCTTCTGTCTGTCTTTCTGCATCCTTCTGTCTTTCTGCATCCTTCTGTCTTTCTGCATCCTTCTGTCTGTCTTTCTGCATCCTTCTGTCTTTCTGCATCCTTCTGTCTTTCTTTCTGCGTCCTTCTGTCTTTCTGCGTCCTTCTGTCTTTCTGCGTCCTTCTGTCTTTCTGCATCCTTCTGTCTGTCTTTCTGCATCCTTCTGTCTGTCTTTCTGCATCCTTCTGTCTTTCTGCATCCTTCTGTCTTTCTTTCTGCGTCCTTCTGTCTTTCTGCATCCTTCTGTCTTTCTGCATCCTTCTGTCTGTCTTTCTGCATCCTTCTGTCTTTCTGCATCCTTCTGTCTGTCTTTCTGCATCCTTCTGTCTTTCTGCGTCCTTCTGTCTTTCTGCATCCTTCTGTCTTTCTGCGTCATTCTGTCTTTCTGCGTCCTTCTGTCTTTCTGCGTCCTTCTGTCTTTCTGCATCCTTCTGTCTTTCTGCATCCTTCTGTCTTTCTGCGTCCTTCTGTCTTTCTGCGTCCTTCTGTCTTTCTGCATCCTTCTGTCTTTCTGCGTCCTTCTGTCTTTCTGCATCCTTCTGTCTTTCTGCATCCTTCTGTCTTTCTGCGTCCTTGTGTCTTTCTGCGTCCTTCTGTCTTTCTGCGTCCTTCTGTCTTTCTGCATCCTTCTGTCTTTCTGCGTCCTTCTGTCTTTCTGCGTCCTTCTGTCTTTCTTTCTGCGTCCTTCTGTCTTTCTGCGTCCTTCTGTCTTTCTGCATCCTTCTGTCTTTCTGCATCCTTCTGTCTTTCTGCGTCCTTCTGTCTTTCTGCATCCTTCTGTCTTTCTTTCTGCGTCCTTCTGTCTTTCTGCGTCCTTCTGTCTTTCTGCATCCTTCTGTCTTTCTGCGTCCTTCTGTCTTTCTGCGTCCTTCTGTCTTTCTGCATCCTTCTGTCTTTCTGCATCCTTCTGTCTTTCTTTCTGCGTCCTTCTGTCTTTCTGCATCCTTCTGTCTTTCTGCATCCTTCTGTCTGTCTTTCTGCATCCTTCTGTCTTTCTCCATCCTTCTGTCTGTCTTTCTGCATCCTTCTGTCTTTCTGCGTCCTTCTGTCTTTCTTTCTGCGTCCTTCTGTCTTTCTGCATCCTTCTGTCTTTCTGCATCCTTCTGTCTGTCTTTCTGCATCCTTCTGTCTTTCTCCATCCTTCTGTCTGTCTTTCTGCATCCTTCTGTCTTTCTGCATCCTTCTGTCTTTCTTTCTGCGTCCTTCTGTCTTTCTGCGTCCTTCTGTCTTTCTGCATCCTTCTGTCTTTCTGCGTCCTTCTGTCTTTCTGCGTCCTTCTGTCTTTCTGCATCCTTCTGTCTTTCTGCATCCTTCTGTCTGTCTTTCTGCATCCTTCTGTCTTTCTGCATCCTTCTGTCTTTCTGCATCCTTCTGTCTTTCTGCGTCCTTCTGTCTTTCTGCATCCTTCTGTCTTTCTGCGTCCTTCTGTCTTTCTGCGTCCTTCTGTCTTTCTGCATCCTTCTGTCTTTCTGCATCCTTCTGTCTTTCTGCGTCCTTCTGTCTTTCTGCGTCCTTCTGTCTTTCTGCGTCCTCTGTCTTTCTGCATCCTTCTGTCTTTCTGCATCCTTCTGTCTTCTGCATCCTTCTGTCTTTCTGCATCCTTCTGTCTTTCTGCGTCCTTCTGTCTTTCTGCATCCTTCTGTCTTTCTGCATCCTTCTGTCTTTCTTTCTGCGTCCTTCTGTCTTTCTGCATCCTTCTGTCTTTCTTTCTGCGTCCTTCTGTCTTCTGCATCCTTCTGTCTTTCTGCATCCTTCTGTCTTTCTTTCTGCGTCCTTCTGTCTTTCTGCATCCTTCTGTCTTTCTTTCTGCGTCCTTCTGTCTTTCTGCATCCTTCTGTCTTTCTGCATCCTTCTGTCTTTCTGCATCCTTCTGTCTGTCTTTCTGCATCCTTCTGTCTTTCTCCATCCTTCTGTCTGTCTTTCTGCATCCTTCTGTCTTTCTGCGTCCTTCTGTCTTTCTTTCTGCGTCCTTCTGTCTTTCTGCATCCTTCTGTCTTTCTGCATCCTTCTGTCTGTCTTTCTGCATCCTTCTGTCTTTCTCCATCCTTCTGTCTGTCTTTCTGCATCCTTCTGTCTTTCTGCGTCCTTCTGTCTTTCTTTCTGCATCCTTCTGTCTTTCTTTCTGCGTCCTTCTGTCTTTCTGCATCCTTCTGTCTTTCTTTCTGCGTCCTTCTGTCTTTCTGCATCCTTCTGTCTTTCTGCATCCTTCTGTCTGTCTTTCTGCATCCTTCTGTCTGTCTTTCTGCGTCCTTCTGTCTTTCTGCATCCTTCTGTCTTTCTTTCTGCGTCCTTCTGTCTTCTGCATCCTTCTGTCTTTCTGCATCCTTCTGTCTTTCTTTCTGCGTCCTTCTGTCTTTCTGCATCCTTCTGTCTTTCTTTCTGCGTCCTTCTGTCTTTCTGCATCCTTCTGTCTTTCTGCATCCTTCTGTCTTTCTGCATCCTTCTGTCTGTCTTTCTGCATCCTTCTGTCTTTCTCCATCCTTCTGTCTGTCTTTCTGCATCCTTCTGTCTTTCTGCGTCCTTCTGTCTTTCTTTCTGCGTCCTTCTGTCTTTCTGCATCCTTCTGTCTTTCTGCATCCTTCTGTCTGTCTTTCTCCATCCTTCTGTCTGTCTTTCTGCGTCCTTCTGTCTTTCTGCGTCCTTCTGTCTTTCTGCATCCTTCTGTCTTTCTGCATCCTTCTGTCTTTCTGCATCCTTCTGTCTTTCTGCGTCCTTCTGTCTTTCTGCATCCTTCTGTCTTTCTGCGTCCTTCTGTCTTTCTGCGTCCTTCTGTCTTTCTGCGTCCTTCTGTCTTTCTGCGTCCTTCTGTCTTTCTGCGTCCTTCTGTCTTTCTGCATCCTTCTGTCTGTCTTTCTGCATCCTTCTGTCTTTCTGCGTCCTTCTGTCTTTCTGCATCCTTCTGTCTGTCTTTCTGCGTCCTTCTGTCTTTCTGCATCCTTCTGTCTTTCTGCATCCTTCTGTCTTTCTGCGTCCTTCTGTCTGTCTTTCTGCATCCTTCTGTCTTTCTGCATCCTTCTGTCTTTCTGCGACCTTCTGTCTTTCTGCGTCCTTCTGTCTTTCTGCATCCTTCTGTCTTTCTGCGTCCTTCTGTCTTTCTGCATCCTTCTGTCTTTCTGCATCCTTCTGTCTTTCTGCATCCTTCTGTCTGTCTTTCTGCATCCTTCTGTCTTTCTGCGTCCTTCTGTCTTTCTGCATCCTTCTGTCTTTCTGCATCCTTCTGTCTTTCTGCGTCCTTGTGTCTTTCTGCGTCCTTCTGTCTTTCTGCGTCCTTCTGTCTTTCTGCATCCTTCTGTCTTTCTGCGTCCTTCTGTCTTTCTGCGTCCTTCTGTCTTTCTTTCTGCGTCCTTCTGTCTTTCTGCGTCCTTCTGTCTTTCTGCATCCTTCTGTCTTTCTGCATCCTTCTGTCTTTCTGCGTCCTTCTGTCTTTCTGCATCCTTCTGTCTTTCTTTCTGCGTCCTTCTGTCTTTCTGCGTCCTTCTGTCTTTCTGCATCCTTCTGTCTTTCTGCGTCCTTCTGTCTTTCTGCGTCCTTCTGTCTTTCTGCATCCTTCTGTCTTTCTGCATCCTTCTGTCTTTCTTTCTGCGTCCTTCTGTCTTTCTGCATCCTTCTGTCTTTCTGCATCCTTCTGTCTGTCTTTCTGCATCCTTCTGTCTTTCTGCGTCCTTCTGTCTTTCTTTCTGCGTCCTTCTGTCTTTCTGCATCCTTCTGTCTGTCTTTCTGCATCCTTCTGTCTTTCTCCATCCTTCTGTCTGTCTTTCTGCATCCTTCTGTCTTTCTGCATCCTTCTGTCTTTCTTTCTGCGTCCTTCTGTCTTTCTGCATCCTTCTGTCTTTCTGCGTCCTTCTGTCTTTCTGCATCCTTCTGTCTTTCTGCGTCCTTCTGTCTTTCTGCGTCCTTCTGTCTTTCTGCATCCTTCTGTCTTTCTGCATCCTTCTGTCTGTCTTTCTGCATCCTTCTGTCTTTCTGCATCCTTCTGTCTTTCTGCATCCTTCTGTCTTTCTGCGTCCTTCTGTCTTTCTGCATCCTTCTGTCTTTCTGCGTCCTTCTGTCTTTCTGCGTCCTTCTGTCTTTCTGCATCCTTCTGTCTTTCTGCATCCTTCTGTCTTTCTGCATCCTTCTGTCTTTCTGCGTCCTTCTGTCTTTCTGCGTCCTTCTGTCTTTCTGCATCCTTCTGTCTTTCTGCATCCTTCTGTCTTTCTGCATCCTTCTGTCTTTCTGCATCCTTCTGTCTTTCTGCATCCTTCTGTCTTTCTGCGTCCTTCTGTCTTTCTGCATCCTTCTGTCTTTCTGCATCCTTCTGTCTTTCTTTCTGCGTCCTTCTGTCTTTCTGCATCCTTCTGTCTTTCTTTCTGCGTCCTTCTGTCTTTCTGCATCCTTCTGTCTTTCTGCATCCTTCTGTCTTTCTTTCTGCGTCCTTCTGTCTTTCTGCATCCTTCTGTCTTTCTTTCTGCGTCCTTCTGTCTTTCTGCATCCTTCTGTCTTTCTTTCTGCGTCCTTCTGTCTTTCTGCATCCTTCTGTCTGTCTTTCTGCATCCTTCTGTCTTTCTTTCTGCGTCCTTCTGTCTTTCTGCATCCTTCTGTCTTTCTTTCTGCGTCCTTCTGTCTTTCTGCATCCTTCTGTCTTTCTGCATCCTTCTGTCTGTCTTTCTGCATCCTTCTGTCTTTCTCCATCCTTCTGTCTGTCTTTCTGCATCCTTCTGTCTTTCTGCGTCCTTCTGTCTTTCTTTCTGCGTCCTTCTGTCTTTCTGCGTCCTTCTGTCTTTCTGCGTCCTTCTGTCTTTCTGCATCCTTCTGTCTTTCTGCATCCTTCTGTCTTTCTGCGTCCTTCTGTCTTTCTGCGTCCTTCTGTCTTTCTGCGTCCTTCTGTCTTTCTGCGTCCTTCTGTCTTTCTGCGTCCTTCTGTCTTTCTGCGTCCTTCTGTCTTTCTGCGTCCTTCTGTCTTTCTGCATCCTTCTGTCTGTCTTTCTGCATCCTTCTGTCTTTCTGCGTCCTTCTGTCTTTCTGCATCCTTCTGTCTGTCTTTCTGCGTCCTTCTGTCTTTCTGCATCCTTCTGTCTTTCTGCATCCTTCTGTCTTTCTGCGTCCTTCTGTCTGTCTTTCTGCATCCTTCTGTCTTTCTGCATCCTTCTGTCTTTCTGCGACCTTCTGTCTTTCTGCGTCCTTCTGTCTTTCTGCATCCTTCTGTCTTTCTGCATCCTTCTGTCTTTCTGCATCCTTCTGTCTGTCTTTCTGCATCCTTCTGTCTTTCTGCGTCCTTCTGTCTTTCTGCATCCTTCTGTCTTTCTGCATCCTTCTGTCTTTCTGCGTCCTTCTGTCTTTCTGCATCCTTCTGTCTTTCTGCATCCTTCTGTCTTTCTGCGTCCTTCTGTCTTTCTGCGTCCTTCTGTCTTTCTGCGTCCTTCTGTCTTTCTGCATCCTTCTGTCTTTCTGCATCCTTCTGTCTTTCTGCATCCTTCTGTCTTTCTGCGTCCTTCTGTCTGTCTTTCTGCGTCCTTCTGTCTGTCTTTCTGCATCCTTCTGTCTTTCTGCATCCTTCTGTCTTTCTGCGACCTTCTGTCTTTCTGCGTCCTTCTGTCTTTCTGCATCCTTCTGTCTTTCTGCGTCCTTCTGTCTTTCTGCATCCTTCTGTCTGTCTTTCTGCATCCTTCTGTCTTTCTGCGTCCTTCTGTCTTTCTGCATCCTTCTGTCTTTCTGCATCCTTCTGTCTTTCTGCGTCCTTCTGTCTTTCTGCATCCTTCTGTCTTTCTGCATCCTTCTGTCTTTCTGCGTCCTTCTGTCTTTCTGCGTCCTTCTGTCTTTCTGCGTCCTTCTGTCTTTCTGCATCCTTCTGTCTTTCTGCATCCTTCTGTCTTTCTGCATCCTTCTGTCTTTCTTTCTGCGTCCTTCTGTCTTTCTGCATCCTCCTGTCTTTCTGCATCCTTCTGTCTGTCTTTCTGCATCCTTCTGTCTTTCTGCGTCCTTCTGTCTTTCTGCATCCTTCTGTCTTTCTGCGTCCTTCTGTCATTCTGCATCCTTCTGTCTTTCTGCATCCTTCTGTCTGTCTTTCTGCATCCTTCTGTCTTTCTGCGTCCTTCTGTCATTCTGCATCCTTCTGTCTTTCTGCATCCTTCTGTCTTTCTGCATCCTTCTGTCTGTCTTTCTGCGTCCTTCTGTCTTTCTGCATCCTTCTGTCTTTCTGCATCCTTCTGTCTGTCTTTCTGCGTCCTTCTGTCTTTCTGCATCCTTCTGTCTTTCTGCATCCTTCTGTCTTTCTGCATCCTTCTGTCTTTCTGCATCCTTCTGTCTGTCTTTCTGCGTCCTTCTGTCTTTCTGCGTCCTTCTGTCTTTCTGCGTCCTTCTGTCTTTCTGCATCCTTCTGTCTGTCTTTCTGCATCCTTCTGTCTTTCTGCGTCCTTCTGTCTTTCTGCGTCCTTCTGTCTTTCTGCGTCCTTCTGTCTTTCTGCATCCTTCTGTCTTTCTGCGTCCTTCTGTCTTTCTGCGTCCTTCTGTCTTTCTGCGTCCTTCTGTCTTTCTGCATCCTTCTGTCTGTCTTTCTGCATCCTTCTGTCTTTCTGCATCCTTCTGTCTTTCTGCATCCTTCTGTCTTTCTGCATCCTTCTGTCTTTCTGCGTCCTTCTGTCTTTCTGCGTCCTTCTGTCTTTCTGCATCCTTCTGTCTTTCTGCGTCCTTCTGTCTTTCTGCATCCTTCTGTCTTTCTGCATCCTTCTGTCTTTCTGCGTCCTTCTGTCTTTCTGCGTCCTTCTGTCTTTCTGCGTCCTTCTGTCTTTCTGCGTCCTTCTGTCTTTCTGCGTCCTTCTGTCTTTCTGCGTCCTTCTGTCTTTCTGCATCCTTCTGTCTGTCTTTCTGCATCCTTCTGTCTTTCTGCGTCCTTCTGTCTTTCTGCATCCTTCTGTCTTTCTGCATCCTTCTGTCTGTCTTTCTGCGTCCTTCTGTCTTTCTGCATCCTTCTGTCTTTCTGCATCCTTCTGTCTTTCTGCATCCTTCTGTCTTTCTGCATCCTTCTGTCTTTCTGCATCCTTCTGTCTTTCTGCATCCTTCTGTCTTTCTGCATCCTTCTGTCTTTCTGCATCCTTCTGTCTTTCTGCGTCCTTCTGTCTTTCTGCATCCTTCTGTCTTTCTGCATCCTTCTGTCTTTCTGCGTCCTTCTGTCTTTCTGCATCCTTCTGTCTGTCTTTCTGCATCCTTCTGTCTTTCTGCGTCCTTCTGTCTTTCTGCATCCTTCTGTCTTTCTGCGTCCTTCTGTCTTTCTGCATCCTTCTGTCTGTCTTTCTGCGTCCTTCTGTCTTTCTGCATCCTTCTGTCTTTCTGCGTCCTTCTGTCTTTCTGCGTCCTTCTGTCTGTCTTTCTGCGTCCTTCTGTCTGTCTTTCTGCATCCTTCTGTCTTTCTGCATCCTTCTGTCTTTCTGCGACCTTCTGTCTTTCTGCGTCCTTCTGTCTGTCTTTCTGCATCCTTCTGTCTTTCTGCGTCCTTCTGTCTTTCTGCATCCTTCTGTCTTTCTGCATCCTTCTGTCTTTCTGCATCCTTCTGTCTGTCTTTCTGCATCCTTCTGTCTTTCTGCGTCCTTCTGTCTTTCTGCATCCTTCTGTCTTTCTGCATCCGTCTGTCTTTCTGCATCCTTCTGTCTTTCTGCATCCTTCTGTCTTTCTGCGTCCTTCTGTCTGTCTTTCTGCATCCTTCTGTCTTTCTGCGTCCTTCTGTCTTTCTGCATCCGTCTGTCTTTCTGCATCCTTCTGTCTTTCTGCATCCTTCTGTCTTTCTGCGTCCTTCTGTCTTTCTGCATCCTTCTGTCTTTCTGCATCCTTCTGTCTTTCTGCGTCCTTCTGTCTTTCTGCATCCTTCTGTCTTTCTGCATCCTTCTGTCTTTCTGCATCCTTCTGTCTGTCTTTCTGCATCCTTCTGTCTTTCTGCGTCCTTCTGTCTTTCTGCGTCCTTCTGTCTTTCTGCATCCTTCTGTCTTTCTGCATCCTTCTGTCTTTCTGCGTCCTTCTGTCTTTCTGCATCCTTCTGTCTTTCTGCATCCTTCTGTCTTTCTGCATCCTTCTGTCTTTCTGCGTCCTTCTGTCTGTCTTTCTGCGTCCTTCTGTCTTTCTGCATCCTCCTGTCTTTCTGCATCCTTCTGTCTGTCTTTCTGCGTCCTTCTGTCTTTCTGCATCCTCCTGTCTTTCTGCATCCTTCTGTCTGTCTTTCTGCGTCCTTCTGTCTTTCTGCGTCCTTCTGTCTGTCTTTCTGCGTCCTTCTGTCTTTCTGCATCCGTCTGCAGGTTTGCTGTGGTTTGGTTGCGGCTGAATAAACTCGACTCTTCCAGTAAATGACTCATCTGCTGTGAATTTGAGGACAGTTTCCGAGCGCTGTCAGGAAACACGGTGTCGATGACAGCCTCTTCCACATGGATAAGCAGCTGTAATCAACAGCAACGAGCTCAGTCTGTAACTATAGGTTCCTGCCACTTGTTCTTTAACAGAATCTTTGTTTTTTATCTGCCGTTCTGCATTTATCTATGAAATATGTATGATGCAGAGACTAAGGACACACCGGTTTGTGCTGTAAAAGCTCTATTTTACATCGAGAAAAAGGCAGAAAACAGCAGCGGGACAAATAAAGGGCAGAATAAGACAATGATCCCGGATTATTCTGGTTATTTAGTTTGACAGCCGGCGCCCACCGGCCTCAGTCTCTGTAATGGTGCTAAATTGACCTGTCACCAGTTTAAAGTGTGGTATTGGTATAAATCTCGAATCATTGCCTCGTGTCAACAGAGCAGTTGATGAAAATCTCTTCTGTCTGAACATGATTGTACTGGAGCTGTGTTTTCCAGCCTTCTGCAGGACAAAGGAGCGCTGCCATGCATCATTCTCCTCCACTGTGTCATTATTATGGCTCTGAAAGGTCTCGACATTTACCATTGGACCAGAGACGAGACGTCGTTTAAACCAGATGCCATTCAGACGGACCAATATTAAGAGACTGTTCAAACTCCACAGGACACCATTTAAAGGAGGGATTGTTGACGATCCTGACCACTGCCGTCCTCTTTTCTGCTCTTCAGCAGTTTTTTAATTAGGCCACAGCCACCGGAGTTAGAAAGCAGAAGCAGCTCGGTGGGCGAAGCGTCAGTTAACTGCCTCATATCAGCAGTTTACCTCCGATGACACATCTGGAGACACACCTGAGTCTGTCGCTGTTAATTAACCGCCCAAATCTTCGCCTGTTTGCTGCTCCACATGTTTAACGTCAGCACAATCCTCCCAATCAGCCCTGATGCTCGTCCTCATCTCAGGATCGAGTGTTCAGTCGTCGTTCGGCCTCGTTGGTTTGGACGGAGAGCGAGGGACGTGTAGAGAAGAAGCTTTTATCTCTAACGTCTGCAGCTCATAGAACCTCCTGAATCTGCTGTTGCCCTGAAGGGACCTGATGAATGTAAAGTATTCATCAGATTCATTACTCCATCAGCTAGAACAGATGTGCTCCAGTGTGAATGGAAACCAGTCGCCAAGGTGACATCCAGGAGGTTAAGGCATCCACTGCCTCCTCCATGACCTGCAGTTGACCTCCTCCACTCCAACCACTCAAGTCTTGTTTTAAGGAGTCGTTCAGGAGTGGCTGGATCAGGTTAATCTCTGGAAACAACAGGACTACATTTCTACACTAAACTGCCTTCTCCAGCATCTGTGAAGGGAAATGTGGATTAAATATGAATATATCAATGTTCTCACCTGTGATGTTGTAGAAAAGACGTCCAGGTTGGTGTTTGGTCACCAGACTTTTACTAAAAACAGGGTTTTTATCCAGTGATGGCAGAGGGACCGTCACTTTCAGAACCAGTTTGTTTTTCTGTTGTTGGGTCGGTTTAGGAACCAACAATGCTTGACTAGGTTCAGTAAAACATCCTGTTAGAAGCTTGTTTAGGCAGCAAAATATGTCGGTTCAGGTTAAAATACGGCCGTTTATTCTGTTTTTGAAGCTTCTTCTCCACTTCCTGTTACCACTGAAACAAGGCCCGCCCCATTTAACATAAAACAATAATAAATTGTTTTTCTGTATGCCATCTGTGGAAAACAGACTTAGAAAATGCTTCATCAAAAGGCCAATAATGAAAACAAATTCAAACAGTTATATAGGTCAAGTCATTTTGAAGACAGCAGCTGTTGTGTCAAAGTGTTTTCCAGTAAAAAAAAAAAAAGATGATAATCAGTGTTAAAAGGACCTAAACAGTGTAAATGTTGGAGCTCAGATAAGATAAACATAAAGATAAAGATACTTTATAATCCCCAGAGGGTAAATTCAGGAAATTCAGACCCTATAGTTTCATTTATGGTTTGATTTTACCAAAATAGTTTTCCTTTTAGGGATTAAAACCGAGGAAAATATCTAAAACTGTGTATAGAGAAAGATGATTGGCTGATTGAGTGTGAACTAAATGAGAAATATATTCCTCAGAAAATAACAAACACAAGACAAACAAAGCATGACTCAGAATTCACTTTAGCCTCATGAGAACATGATTTTGTGGAGTCTTGGTTGGAAAATAAAGGCGTCTTCAATCCTCCTCCTACCTCAGCAGTATCTACTGATTAGACCAGAATGCAGCATGTAGGATTCAGTGTTAAAAAATACCCAGATGTGCTCCTGGTTTGGAAAAAAGTCCCTCAGCATGGACCGGATTAGTCCACCTGACCTTCCCCGTCCCACAATGCAACACTAGAATGTCCTGAACACTAACTGGTCGTTCCATGACAACGTTCTGCGAGAACACATGCTTCTACCACCAGAGGAGGCAGTGGACGGCTTCTGCTGTAAACGTGTTGTATGACCACAGAAGACATGAGATCATTTGAACTGTAGGCGTAGCCCAGGTTAAAAACCTGTATTAGTCTTTCTCTCTCCTTTCTTTCTCCCTGATGTATTTTTGTCTCCCCAAACCTCGCGTTATTCTTTGGGTTTCGTGGGGATAAGTTCATGGGGCTATTAGCCAATCATTGCCCTCCGTTCAGTTACGCGACTCAACGCAGCCAACGACATTCCCTTTAATGAACTGTTTATGCCTTGTTTATCCAAGTATTGCAACCAAACAAGCATAACTGTATCTGAGGTCTATGGAGGCATATTTATGCCAAAAGTTCCTTTGTGACTTAATGTGTCTTTTTATTTTTTTGGTGTTTATTCACTGAACTAAGATATTAAGCACATTTATGTATTTTAACCATTTATTGAATTGACTTGTTTACATTTTTACTTTATAAAAATAATGTAAGTGACATTATTTTTTTAACCTGGGTTACATAGAGCTGCTGAACAAAGGGGAAAGCGTTGACAAAGACCAGAGTCTGATGTTACGTTACGCCTCCAGAGCATCAGAAAAATGAGTCAAAAAGCCAAAACTCACGTTTATCATGAAGTTATGAGACTGAACACAGATAAATATGGTACTTCTGGCTGACTAACAGGCAGATAAATGTTCATCTTTGGGAAAATCATCCGTGTTTTGAGCTTCTCTCGGGTTTTTAAAGCATAAATAGATGCTACACGTCACCTATATTGTTGTTTACTTCTGCTTTCTCAAATCAGAAACTGACTAAACTAGATGATTTACCATTTCCATTTTGCACGTTGTGTCTGTCAGCAGTTTGCATTCGGTGGTTTTGTGTCTAAAACAAGCATTTTTTAGTATCAAGACTGTTTGTAGTGAACAAACAGCTGAACGTGATGCTCACTCAGTGATGAGAAACAAATGTTCACCTGGTTTTTGTCAATGCAGAAAGACGCTTATTTATAAAAATCAAATGGTTTTTGAAGATTTCGATCTGGCCCCAGCTCCTCAGTCAGAGTCTATTTAAAACTGGATCTGGTGTTGGAAGTAAAGCAGCCCACTTATTTCTGGCTCCTACGAGGCAGATTCCAGGACGCTGCCAGAGCTTTTCACATGCCGCCATCCGTCACCTCATGCTGTAGCTATGTAGCGGGGGTGCTAACATGCATTAAAAAGCCAAATTTACACACTACAAACAGTTTCCAAATGGATTACATTCACGGCTGTCATTTGTCAGCCAAGTCAAATCATTGTACTTTCTAAAAATTAAGCATTTCTATTTCTAATATATTTCAATTAGCACTAAAGTGATTGAGTGCCCCGGTGAATTAAAGCCTAAATGGAAATGCATTCTCAAGGTAAATCCTTCGAGGGAAATAGATGCTATGCTAGGTTTTAAAGCGTCTTTCTAATACTCATGTAATCACCACAATTATGGGGGATAGGGAAAATGATTTGGGGTGGAAAATGGAGCTTTTACCCATCTCCAGCTCTGAGCGTCCACGTAATTGCAATAATTCTACAGGAGCGTCTCAGAGGAGTGTTTCTGTGTTGTGAGAAGCTATAAGCCTCAAAATTAAACTTGACAGAGAGCGGCGAGGCAATAACAGGTTATCCAACGGGCACTTCTAAAGAGAACTTACTGGAAACTGAAGTCAAAAGAAGTTCCTCCTGTGGAGTCTTCTGTCTTTACTAATGTCGCTGTAGGGTTTAAAGTATTCAATCATTATGACAGATAAATATTAAAAACTTTAAACTCCGTCCACCTGTTTTTTACCGGTGGATTTATTCCACCAGTGGGAATACCTTAAACCAAACTCTGAGAATTCACTTTAGCCTCATGAGAACATGATTTTGTGGAGTCTTGGTTGGAAAATAAAGGCGTCTTCAATCCTCCTCCAACCTCAGCAGTATCTACTGATTAGACCAGAATGCAGCATGTAGGATTCCGTGTTAAAAAATACCCAGATGTGCTCCTGGTTTGGAAAAAAGTCCCTCAGCATGGACCGGATTAGTCCACCTGACCTTCCCCGTCCCACAATGCAACACTAGAATGTCCTGAACACTAACTGGTCGTTCCATGACAACGTTCTGCGAGAACACATGCTTCTACCACCAGAGGAGGCAGTGGACGGCTTCTGCTGTAAACGTGTTGTATGAGCACAGAAGACATGAGATCATTTGAACTGTAGAGCTGCTGAATAAAGAGGAAAGCATCGACAATACGACCCAACGAAGACCGCAGTCTGATGTTACGTTACGCCTCCAGAGCCTCAGAAAACGTTTGCATCCATTCCTTCCTCAAATGCTGCGACTTCTTCCAGGCTGCTTCGGCTGATTGCCGGCTGGATCAGAAAGACGCCGTTTCCTGTGCATGTTCTCCCAGATATCTGGAGGTTTTCATATGCAGGAGATTAAGCTGCTCTGTCTGACAGCTCTTGCGGGGTAAATTTGTTTTCTGCGGCTCTTTGTTGGGCGCCGTGCAGCCGTTCCTGCTCTGAATCAAATGCCAACACTCACAGCTTTCATCACACAGAGAAATGATTCCTCAGAGCCCCTTCAATTAAAATCCTTAATCAATCAGTTAGCATCTCCTTGTGTTCCGCCGTAATTAGTTGTGCTGCTCTGACAACATTGCATAATCTCATCCTGGGCTGTACGGCAGGGCCTCTGGTGTCAGCAGGTTGTTCTCTAAACCTGCTGACGGTGGAGTTTGAAGCCTGACTGATGGAGAAGCAGTGAGAAAGACTTCGGTTTGAGCTGGAGCACTTTGCTGAGCATGAAAAACATCTCAACTTTCTCTGATCTTCTGGTAAATTCCTGCATTTGTCAGCAGCAGCAGCAGCAGCAGGTGAAAATCACAGAATTCTGCTGCATTCAGCCCAAGTTCTCCATTTTTACCTCACCTGTAGGATGTTCTACAGGTTTGTCTCACCTGTAGGATGTTCTACGGGTTTGTCTCACCTGTAGGATGTTCTACGGGTTTGTCTCACCTGTATGATGTTCTACAGGTTTGTCTCACCTGTATGATGTTCTACAGGTCTATCTCACCTGTAGGATGTTGTCCAGGTTTATCTCACCTGTAGGATGTTGTCCAGGTTTACCTCACCTGTAGGCTGTTGTCCAGGTTCATCTCACCTGTATGATGTTCTACAGGTTTATCTCACCTGTAGGATGTTGTCCAGGTTTGTCTCACCTGTAGGCTGTTGTCCAGGTTTATCTCACCTGTATGATGTTCTACAGGTTTGTCTCACCTGTAGGCTGTTGTCCAGGTTCATCTCACCTGTAGGATGTTGTCCAGGTTTATCTCACCTGTAGGATGTTGTCCAGGTTTACCTCACCTGTAGGCTGTTGTCCAGGTTCATCTCACCTGTATGATGTTCTACAGGTTTATCTCACCTGTAGGATGTTGTCCAGGTTTGTCTCACCTGTAGGCTGTTGTCCAGGTTTATCTCACCTGTATGATGTTCTACAGGTTTGTCTCACCTGTAGGCTGTTGTCCAGGTTCATCTCACCTGTATGATGTTCTACAGGTTTGTCTCACCTGTATGATGTTGTCCAGGTTTGTCTCACCTATAGGCTGCTCTATTCAAGGTGGGTAAAGGTGGATTCTTTTTAGCTAATCAAAACCTCAGCCCAATACTTTGTGTACGTCAGGTGTCCTAAAGATAGATAGATATAGATAGAACAATTCATACACAAGGTGCTTTACAACAGCAAAGAAATGCATTCAGAAAAATGATTTAAAGGTAGATATACATTAAAATCAGAGAAATAAAACAGCAGTAGCAGTGGCTAATGTTAGCTTTGATTGTAGTAGTAGTAGTAATGTAGCTAATGTTAGCTTTGATGTAGTAGCAGAAATGTAGCAAACATTCGCTATAATGGTAGCAGTAATAATATAGCTAATGTTAGTGTTGATGGTCATAGCAGTAATGTGGCTAACGTTAGCTTTGATGGTAGTAGTAGTAATGTGGCTAATGTTAGTATTGATGGTCATAGTAGTAATGTGGCTAACGTTAGTGTTGATGGTAGTAGTAGTAATGTGGCTAATGTTAGCGTTGATGGTAGTAGTAGTATTTTGGCTAATGCTAGTGTTGATGGTAGTAGCAGTAATGTGGCTAATGTTAGTGTTAATGGTAGTAGCAGTAATGTGGCTAATGTTAGCTTTGATGGTAGTAGTAGTAATGTGGCTAATGTTAGTGTTGATGGTCATAGCAGTAATGTGGCTAATGTTAGCTTTGATGGTAGTAGTAGTAATGTGGCTAATGTTAGTATTGGTGGTCACAGTAGTAATGTGGCTAACGTTAGTGTTGATGGTAGTAGTGGTAATGTGGCTAGCGTTTGCGTTGATGGTCATAGCAGTAATGTGGCTAATGTTAGCATTGATGGTAGTAGCGGTAATGTGGCTAATGTTAGCATTGATGGTAGTAGTAGTAATGTGGCTAATGTTAGTGTTGATGGTAGTAGTAGTAATGTGGCTAATGTTAGCGTTGATGGTAGTAGTAGTATTTTGGCTAATGCTAGTGTTGATGGTAGTAGCAGTAATGTGGCTAATGTTAGTGTTAATGGTAGTAGCAGTAATGTGGCTAATGATAGCATTGATGGTAGTAGTGGTAATGTGGCTAATGTTAGCATTGATGGTAGTAGTGGTAATGTGGCTAACGTTAGTGTTGATGGTAGTAGTGGTAATGTGGCTAGCGTTAGCGTTGATGGTCATAGCAGTAATGTGGCTAATGTTCGTGTTGATGGTATTAGTAGTAATGTGGCTAATGTTAGCGTTGATGGTAGTAGTAGTAATGTGGCTAATGTTAGCTTTGATGGTAGTAGTGGCAATGTGGCTAATGTTAGCGTTGATGGTAGTAGTGGTAATGTGGATAATGTTAGCGTTGATGGTAGTAGTAGCAATGTGGCTAATGTTAGTCTTGATGATAGTAGTAGTAATGTTGCTAATGTTAGCTTTGATGGTAGTTGTAGTAATGTTGCTAATGTTAGCTTCGATGGTAGTAGTAGCAATGTGGCTAATGTTAGAGTTGATGGTAGTAGTAGCAATGTGGCTAATGTTAGTGTTGATGGTAGTAGTGGTAATGTGGATAATGTTAGCGTTGATGGTAGTAGTAGCAATGTGGCTAATGTTAGTGTTGATGGTAGTAGTAGTAATGTGGCTAATGTTAGTCTTGATGATAGTAGTAGTAATGTTGCTAATGTTAGCTTTGATGGTAGTTGTAGTAATGTTGCTAATGTTATCTTCGATGGTAGTAGTAGCAATGTGGCTAATGTTAGTGTTGATGGTAGTAGTAGTAATGTTGCTAATGTTAGCTTTGATGGTAGTAGTGGTAATGTGGCTAATGTTAGCATTGATGGTAGTAGTAGTAATGTGGCTAATGTTCGCATTGATGGTAGTAGTAGTAATGGGGCTAATGTTAGCGTTGATGGTAGTAGTAGTAATGTGGCTAATGTTAGCGTTGATGGTAGTAGTAGTAATGTGGCTAATGTTAGCATTGATGGTAGTAGTAGTAATGTGGCTAACGTTAGCGTTGATGTTAGTAGTAGTAATGTGAACAGACTGAGCATCTCAGAGAAAGCTGCAGTAAACCATCTGGTTTTCAGGCTCGATTAAAGAGCCGACAGTCTGAGAAGATCTCAGGTGTTCAGGAAGTTTGTTCCACAGGTGAGGATCATCAGAGCTGAATGCTGTTTCACTCGCTCTGATTCTGGTTCTGGTTCAGTAAACCTGTCCCTGATGACCTGAGGGCTCTGGATGCTTCATATCGAGATTATAAGTCCAGGATGGATTCTGGTCCAGGACCATTCAGGAGGCAGATTCTGAACTCCATTCTTTGACTAACATGAAGTCAGGGTACTGATCTGAGGACCGGTTAGGGTTAGGTTAGGTTAACCCTCTGGCAACAGCATTCTGGATCAGCTGCCTGACTGATTTCTTGTTGAGACCTGTAAAGACACTAGTAATCTACCCTCCTGTGTCCTCCAGACAGGAAACCCTTGGTTCTCCAGTGTTCTTCAGGTGGTTCCAGGTAGATCCAGTAACAGCCTTCCAGTGATCCCAACAAGTCCTCAGATTCATACGACCCCATCGGTCTTATGTAACATGCACCGGAATCCGACCCATGAGAGCGTATTTACATTAGCGCCCCTACGGGGAAAAGGAACGCATTATGGGATTTAATTCGAGAAATGGCTTTTCCCTCACGAAACACCTTTTTCCTCACTTTCCCAGCACGGGTTTAGGGTTATGGTTATGGTTAGGGTGAGAAAAAGGGACAGGGATAGTGTTCGATAAAAGTTTGTTCATGGTGACGTTTCACCTGCGACACCGGAGTATCGATATTTACTCAACCGCTAGAGGTCGCTTAACGTCAAAACGTAACACTCGGTCGTAATACGCACGTGTACAGATGACCTATGTGGTCGTTTTTGGTTTGAGGACAGGCTGAGTGATCCTTATAGTTCAGTCGATGATGACACAGGTTTCTAGTTTGATTTGGAGCTTTTAGTGACATCTGTGATCTTTGACCTTCCATTTTTGTATGATAATGAAATTAAATGTGTTCATTGGAGTCTAATCCTTCTTCTTCATTTGGTTTGATTGGAGGTTGATAAACTAGCCTCAAGGTGCAGTACTGCCACCTACTGGACTGGAGTGCAGAAGAAGATGAGTGCAGTTTGTGGCTCGTTGCAGCTAAAATGTCTGCAGTGTGGAAAACAGAAGTAATCTCGCAGCCATGTGAGTAGTTCTAGAGGTGGAGGTACCAGAGCTACGTTCAGTAACAGCAGTTTGATACGACGTTATGAAGGAAACTCTCAGGTAACTCAGGTAAAACCACAAATTATTTAATTTAAAACTAGATTTATTCAAGTGAATTTTAGTGATCAATGGTTTCATAGTTGAGTGCCAGTTAAACTCAAAATCAGATTTTAGATCTGAAGCTGCACTTGGTCACATTAACGTGTTTGGAAGTCTGTGGGAGGTACAAGCGCAATGACCACTACGACGTGCACACGCGATGACCGCCGCCACGTGCACATGCCCCGGTGTGCACGCACGCGCTGACCGGACAAGGCGGACATGGCCTGGGCAGTTTTACCTGTCACTGCAGCAGAGGCAGAGGGTGTTTTATTACGACACACACCCTTTCTGAGTATAAAAGTTTAGCTGTCTCAGGTCAGACTTCATTGGCTGTTTGAAGCTCTGTCATCTGCAGAAATGACCATCACTCTGGTGGGCGGAGTTTCACCTGCACTCCAGTGCTCACGTGTCTCAAACACGCTCTTGCTGCTGCCTTATAAGGAAGTTTAGAGGGTGTACCTTTTACATTTACAAGTCAATACAATGTAAATGTCATGTTAATGAGAGGGGAGGGTGTTCGTAGAGACTGTTCATCTCCCTCCTAAGAACAGATTTGGCTTGTCAAGAACGCTTCGTGAATCCGACGTACTTTTCTCTTGGGAGTTCTTAAAGCCGTTCTTTCGAACGCTTTTCTACGAACGCGTTCATGAATGAGGCCCAATGTTCTGGAAGATCCCGGTTTATCGGAGGTCATTAATCCTACAGAAGTCTCTGTCATGGTGCCCGTTGCTGCTAAACTCCCACAATGCTCTCTGCTGACCACCTCTACATGTTCTGACCTGCATGTTTCTCTTACTATTGGTTTATTAAATAAATTATTGATCAAAAAACAGTTGATCATTAACGTCTCTTTTTCAGACAAAGCTTTCGAGCTTTTCCATGAGCTTCTTCATCACCTGAGGAACGTGAAGGTACATTCAGAGCTATTCTACATATACATTTGTTTTTTTAATAAGTTCATTGCAGCACAAGTGTGCGTTATCTGAGAGAATGGAATCAGATAGGGACTGGCTATCAGCAGTTATTCAATATGAAATGATTCTGATCTGATTGGGGCAGAAACACTTGATGGGAATCCTTAGTCTGCAGGATAATCTGTTTCTCCTGTATTAGACCCATTTATAATGAGCGGAAGTGAGATTGAATCATCACCAGGGGAGATGTTCCCTCAGGACAGCGTCTGATGACATTATCTCCAGCGTAGATCTGTGTTTGCCAGGCCGGTGGAGGCTGCAGGGAGCTCAGGTAAACATCAGGCTGAACCTGCGGGAATAATAAGTCAGAAGTGTTGACATGTGGATCTCATAGCGATGCCCTTCAGTGAATTAAAACAATCCAGAGGGACTCCAGCCCCTTGTAGAGGGTATCTGCTCGTCCTTTAATGAAATTCAGCAGTGGCCTTATATCTTGGGCTCACAGATGCTTCTATCAGGAAGAAATATGAATTTATTCCAGGAAAGAACGATTCCAGAAACAGTGAAGCTCAAATTTAAGTCGGATTTTCAGCATTTGTGGGATTTAAGAAAGTCCTCATCTCATATTACTCCTGATTCGTAATGAGACGTCTCTGAGTGTGTTTTTAACTCTCTCTCTGCGTAATAAAACAGTCCTATTGACTGTAATTTCTGTTGTTCATGAGGGCTGTTCTCCCACCGACAGCTTCTTATTGTCATGTTTGGTTCTATGTTGGCATGGCCAGAGAATTTTAATTGGAGTCTCAGTGAACAGGTTCTGCTTTTTGTTTTCTGCATAATGAGTGTGTGGATTTCAGACTGCTGTAAGTGTAATTGGAGAGAGTGCATTGGTAATTATTAGTAAATGGAGGAAGACTCTGGAACGCTGCTGGCTTTTGTTTCCGGAGGGTCAGGAGTTAAAGCAGCACCAGTGTCATGCTGAGATTAGTAAAAACAATTTGTGATTCATTAATATGGTGCACAGTAAATGTAGCCTCATATTCCATCCTCCGCTGCAGCTGACGACACATCGAAGTGTTTTCTGCTGCAGAGCTTTAGTTTCTGGTTGGTGGAAGCAGCCAGGCCAGACTGACTGCTTCAGACAGGATTCATGACGGAGCATCAACTCTTTCTGCAGACGCTACCAATGGTTAGTTCCTGGAGATTAGTCCAATTAAAGGGAACACAATCTGGAGTTACTCAAGTGGAATTTAAAACAGTCGCCCTGCACTTGACTTATTCCAGGAGTCCAGCTGTTTTTGTAGAAATTATCGTTGTCTGGCTGCAGTTTCAGCATTAGAAGGTTGTTTCAGCTTTTTGTTCATTTAGACCAGAGGAGTCAAAATCATCTTAGTCCAGGTTCCACATCCAGTAAAACCAGTAAAATCACAGCTTAATAACCTGTAAATAACCACAACTCCTCATGGTTCCTTTGTATTAGTGCAGAAATGTTCACATTTAAGGAATTATCTTTTTACAAAACATCATGAAAAACCTGAAATTTCTGAAGAAAATTAAATTCAGTTTCACCAACATCCATCCTCAGTTTATCATTTCCACATTACAACTTCCAGATCACAGAGTGTCTACAAAGGAACACAACATTTAGTCATCTGGACCTGAACCATGGAGGGTTTACTGGAGGATCACAACCACAAACATGAGACAAACTACAAAGAAAGATAACAATGAGACAAAAATGAGACAATGAAACGACAAAAGAATATTTTACTTTATGATCCAAACAACTTGTCATGGTCTAGAAATGATTGTAAATTTATAGTTTTACTAATTTGCAATCTGCAGTTAATGCCTTCTCTGGAATATTTACACTTTGAGGGCCGGATTGGACCCTCTGGAGGACCACTTTTGGACCACGGGCCTCATGTTGGACACCCCTGCTGTACCTTATGCAGAGGAAGCACAGACAGATGATTTAATTAGAAAAACTGTGACATTAATTGGTCGTCGGCTCCATCTGTGCTAACGCTAAATAGAATCGGCTGATCCCTGCCACTCGCTAGGATTCTAATTTTAGACTCTCTTTGTGTCCTCTGGTCTTCTCTCTGTCTCTTCGTTTCCTCCGGTCTTCTCTCTGTCTCTTCGTTTCCTCCGGTCTTCTCTCTGTCTCTTCGTTTCCTCCGGTCTTCTCTCTGTCTCTTCGTTTTCTCTCCGGTCTTCTCTCTGTCTCTTCGTTTTCTCTCCGGTCTTCTCTCTGTCTCTTCGTTCCTCCGGTCTTCTCTCTGTCTCTTCGTTTCTCTCCGGTCTTCTCTCTGTCTCTTCGTTTCCCCCGGTCTTCTCTCTGTCTCTTCGTTTCCTCCGGTCTTCTCTCTGTCTCTTCGTTTTCTCCGGTCTTCTCTCTGTCTCTTCGTTTCCTCCGGTCTTCTCTCTGTCTCTTCGTTTCCCCCGGTCTTCTCTCTGTCTCTTCGTTTTCTCTCCGGTCTTCTCTCTGTCTCTTCGTTTCCTCCGGTCTTCTCTCTGTCTCTTCGTTTTTTCTCCGGTCTTCTCTCTGTGTCTTCGTTTCTCCGGTCTTCTCTCTGTCTCTTCGTTTCCTCCGGTCTTCTCTCTGTCTCTTCGTTTTCTCTCCGGTCTTCTCTCTGTCTCTTCGTTTTCTCTCCGGTCTTCTCTCTGTCTCTTCGTTTCCTCCGGTCTTCTCTCTGTCTCTTCGTTTTCTCTCCGGTCTTCTCTCTGTCTCTTCGTTTTCTCCGGTCTTCTCTCTGTCTCTTCGTTTTCTCCGGTCTTCTCTCTGTCTCTTCGTTTCCTCCGGTCTTCTCTCTGTCTCTTCGTTTCCTCCGGTCTTCTCTCTGTCTCTTCATTTTCTCTCCGGTCTTCTCTCTGTGTCTTCGTTTCCCCCGGTCTTCTCTCTGTGTCTTCGTTTCCCCCGGTCTTCTCTCTGTCTCTTCGTTTCCTCCGGTCTTCTCTCTGTCTCTTCGTTTTCTCTCCGGTCTTCTCTCTGTCTCTTCGTTTCCTCCGGTCTTCTCTCTGTCTCTTCGTTTCCTCCGGTCTTCTCTCTGTCTCTTCATTTTCTCTCCGGTCTTCTCTCTGTGTCTTCGTTTCCCCCGGTCTTCTCTCTGTCTCTTCGTTTTCTCTCCGGTCTTCTCTCTGTCTCTTCGTTTCCTCCGGTCTTCTCTCTGTCTCTTCGTTTTCTCTCCGGTCTTCTCTCTGTCTCTTCGTTTCCTCCGGTCTTCTCTCTGTGTCTTTGTTTTCTCTCCGGTCTTCTCTCTGTGTCTTTTTTTTCTCTCCGGTCTTCTCTCTGTCTCTTCGTTTCCTCCGGTCTTCTCTCTGTCTCTTCGTTTCCTCCGGTCTTCTCTCTGTCTCTTCGTTTTCTCTCCGGTCTTCTCTCTGTCTCTTCGTTTTCTCTCTGGTCTTCTCTCTGTCTCTTCGTTTTCTCTCCGGTCTTCTCTCTGTGTCTTTGTTTCCTCCGGTCTTCTCTCTGTCTCTTCGTTTTCTCTCCGGTCTTCTCTCTGTCTCTTCGTTTTCTCTCCGGTCTTCTCTCTGTCTCTTCGTTTCCTCCGGTCTTCTCTCTGTCTCTTCGTTTTCTCTCCGGTCTTCTCTCTGTCTCTTCGTTTTCTCTCCGGTCTTCTCTCTGTCTCTTCGTTTCCTCCGGTCTTCTCTCTGTCTCTTCGTTTCCCCCGGTCTTCTCTCTGTCTCTTCGTTTTCTCTCCGGTCTTCTCTCTGTCTCTTCGTTTTCTCTCCGGTCTTCTCTCTGTCTCTTCGTTTTCTCTCCGGTCTTCTCTCTGTCTCTTCGTTTTCTCTCCGGTCTTCTCTCTGTCTCTTCGTTTCCTCCGGTCTTCTCTCTGTCTCTTCGTTTTCTCTCCGGTCTTCTCTCTGTCTCTTCGTTTCCTCCGGTCTTCTCTCTGTGTCTTCGTTTCCTCAGGTCTTCTCTCTGTCTCTTCGTTTTCTCTCCGGTCTTCTCTCTGTGTCTTCGTTTCCTCCGGTCTTCTCTCTGTCTCTTCGTTTTCTCTCCGGTCTTCTCTCTGTCTCTTCGTTTCCTCCGGTCTTCTCTCTGTCTCTTCGTTTCCTCCGGTCTTTTCTCTGTCTCTTCGTTTGCACCAGTCTTTTCTGTCTTTGTCTTTCTGTCCGACTGGCTCTGGTCACCTCCTCTTATGTCTTAGTTTTCTGGCTGCTTCATCCCTAAAGGTGAGGAAGTGTTAATAGATGAGCTGCAGTCTGTGCTGTTTGGTTAGAGATGTTCTCTTCACTGTTTAATCAATTATTAATTATCAAATTATCAATTATGCCGTTCCAGGACAAGGCTGGAGGCTTTCAGACAACCTCATTACCCATCAGCGTCTCAGTAGAGGCTCAAAAAGCAAACAGCCGTCTCTGCTTCTTCTTTAGTTTATTTTAATAGAAACGTCAGAAATCCAAAATCTTGAGGAAAACTTCATCCAACAGAACGCTCCGAGAAAGAACATTTATATAGAGTGTCAGTAAAATACCAGATATATCATTGTTCTTTTCTTCTTTTTCTAATATTTGTGTTGTTTTTGTCTTTTTTGTCTGACTTTTGTCGTTTTGTGTTTCCTTTTTGTCTCATTTGTGTTTTTTGTCTATTTTTTTGTTGCTTTGTGACTTCATTGTCTAATTTTTTGCCTCTACTGTTTAGTTTCGTGGTAATCTATTGATCAAACTCCAGGATGTATAAAGAGTTAATAATGTGTTGAAGTTTAGCCCTAAATGCTGAAGCAGCTGTTTTCATGCTCGTCTTCATGTGGTGTTGGTCTCATAATGTTCTTAAATCAGGATTTAGCTGCATTTACATCTGCCACAGTTCACCCAGAGAATAAGTATGAACTCACTACACAACAGCCACCGTTACTTGGGTTTGCATCACATATAAAATAAATAAATCAGTGTAAATACATACTAGAATCACAGCGTTTAGCATGTGGCCCTTTAATATTTATCCTCTGCAGTATTTGTGCTCTAATATAAAATGGGGATTGTGCTTTTCTTTGAATGCAGCGTATTTATTTATGAACCTTAGTGACAACAGATCCAATCTTCAGCCCAGTTTCTTAACGCCATAACAAGCTGCAGAGCTTCTCAAACCCAGTGGGATCTTGGCATCACTAAAAGCCACGGCAGAAGCTTCACAGCGTTTCTGTCAGGACACGTTTTAAACACATCAGAGTTACATGCCAGAGCTTTATGGAACAACATAGAATTAACCTTCTTCTCTGTATTGTACCAAGCAAGCATCATGAAAAGGGGATTACCGCTCTCAGCTAATTAGCATCCAGCTTTAGGAACTGCTTCTGCATTTGTATTTGTAGATAATTCAGCACATGTAGCTCCACACCTCTGTCATGTTGGATTGAACACGCCAGTTGTTGGATTGAACACGCCAGTTGGATTGAAAGCACTGCAGCGTTTCATCTTACTGTACTTCCTTTTACCAACAATAGAAGCTCCCTGAGGCATGCAATCAGTTCCCAGCCTCTGCAGCTCCACTCTGCAATCTCTAAAGCAGCCGGTTGTCCTCTGGAAGTGTGTGGGCCTCGGCTTTCTGCTGCAAACCTCCATCCAGGCGTCGTCTTTTATTCCAGCTCAACGCCCCGCTGCCTTCCTCTCTGCTGAGCGTCACTTTCATTACAGAATATTCACTTTTTTTTTTTGGCGGTGCGGCTGCTAATGGCTCGTCTTTTCAAACCCCAGATAGTGCAGCAGATAAAGTCATTTTTTTCACCAAAATACTTCACTTCGGTATGCAAGCACCAAATTTGGTACAGATATTCTCTATCGTCTACTTTTTCATATTTCATTGGTAGCCACACAAAATTTTGAATGGACACCAATAATGTCAGCCATTTTTTAAAGATGGCCGCTGGAATAGATTTTTTCTTGCACTGGCAATGCCAAATGAGTTTAGCATACAATAAAATTGGATTTTAAACACATAATTATATCTAAAGATCATAGGTAAGTTGTTTTGTTGATGGAAATGTGTAAAAATCAATTAATTTGCTCTGGTTGCCATTTTCCAAGATGGCCGCCAAGAACCTTCTTCACTGCAAAAATATGAGAAAATGTTTTCCTGTTCCATGTATTGTATTGGGGTTCACTACTGTGGATATCCATGAAAATATGTTTATTGATATGCTCTGTTTTGTGCTAATTGCTAAAGGTGGTTGTTTTGATAGTAGGTCATTAATAACAGAGTGAATGTCATCGCACAACCAGGGCACACTGGTGACTTCACTGCTGTGCAACTCAGCATGGGGTTCAGTGTCAGCTAATCTTGCTCTACTGACCATGTAGTACATTGCTTTACTAATTTCATTGCAGTAGACTAGTACCAGCTTTAGTGTAGTATAGTATAGTTTAGTGTCCCAAATGCTGTTTAGCAGCCCCATATCAATTAGTTATAGCACATAGTTGGTAAAAGTAGCTAGACAGCCGCACCTGATTTGACAGGATGTGCCAGCGCGGGAGAGTCGAGCCAAGGGTAAGGGGGCTATACATGACATGTTCATGTACTTACCCGGATGGTGTACAGATCACATGGGACTTAAATGGCACTGGATGAATGATCGGGCTAGGTGTAGGGTGACCGAACCCAGTTGAATCCCATACATCAATGTGCGGATACTAAGGTGGTAAAAGGATAGCCCCTCGGCCTTAGTATTAGTGTTATGATGGCAGGTCCAAATCCAATCACTGGCAAAAGAAAGACTGATTGGAGTAAATGTTGTCTTTGCCAGGAGGTCAAGAAAAAGGAAGGTCTCACTTCACCTTCTGCCTCCAAGCGTCACAAGCCAGATCAAGATGGGTACGTCATGATATCAAGGAACGTACCAGCATTCCACCAGTTAGGTGAGATGCCATTGATCTTTGACCCATCAAGGCTTGATGGGGGCAATGGCATAGAAGCAACCCTTTAGTGCAGCAGATAAAGAGAAAAATACTTCACTTTGGTATACAAGCATGAAATTTGGTACAAACATTCAATGGAATACCCTTTTACAAAAAATCTTGGTATCCACCAAAAAATTCAAAATGGTTGCCATTTTTCAAGATGACCACCAGGGGTACACGTGTTTTGAGCTTTGGGAAGGACGTATGGCCTAGAATACGTCTTGATTATCAAAATAGTGTTTCTAAACGATGACATTCAATAGAATAATCTTAAAAGAGTACTTGGTGATTGATATATGTCACGTTTTTTGACAAATTTGTAGACTCAGTGGCCCACACAAGGCTATTTTTTTCAATATTTTTGCAGCAAACAAAGGAGAAAAATAGGAAATGCATTGATTTTACATTGTGGCATTGCAGGATATTCTTTTTATCCTGAAAACAGGTAAAATCAATGCTTACACAATCAAAATAACTAAATAAATGAAAATGGAACTTGCAAAAGTACATAAGATACAGTATTTCAAAAAAGATAAACAGACATTAACTGTTGTTAATGTTTCGACATTACAAAAAAAAAATAAGAAAAGGAAAAAGAACATTCATTTCAGCCACAAGAGTACTTACTTCTCACATTTGCAGGAGCACCCTACTGAGCATGCAAGTCCAAGTTTGTGTCACCTGCAGTTCCTGCAACAGACAGACTTGCAGCCACAGCGTGTGAGTTTTCAAGACTCCTGAGGAAGTTTTTTTTCTGTTGAACAGACCAGTGAGGCACACTCTGTGATATTTCAGTTCCAAGGCAATTGCATCACTTGCCCCTGCAAGTTTTGTCAGCAGTTTGCCATCACTGAGCGTTTTGGCACACTCATGCATTCTCCTGTTGAGAGGACCTGTTATGACCTGTCCAAGATCTGATATGGGCTCCAAGTTCTTACAAAATATACAGGTCTCAATCTCATGACTTTTCCGGCGCTGCTTGGCCTGCCTTACTTGTGATTCATCTTCTTTCTCCGAGGATTTGCGTTTCTTTGCACGATCAAGTTTAGTGTTGTTAAACATGACCCTACAACCCATGTGGTATTTAGCCTTGTTCTGTCTAAGGGTTGCTTCTATGCCATTGCCCCCATCAAGCCTTGATGGGTCAAAGATCAATGGCATCTCACCTAACTGGTGGAATGCTGGTACGTTCCTTGATATCATGACGTACCCGTCTTGATCTGGCTTGTGACGCTTTAGAGTGGAAGAACCCAATCAGTAGAGTCTGTTCCAGTGTTCGTACTCTCAGGGATGTTCTGATTGATCACAAATATCAGGATCAGGGTCCATCAAATGATTTTAAGTTGATCAGTGGCAGATTCTGATTCTTTATGTCTACTGTCACACAGGTAAAGGTAGACAACGGTTTGTTGTAGAACACTAAGGATTCACATTTTCAATACATTTCCAAATAACTGGCAGCATTTTCAATCAAGAGTCTATTATTTGACCACTCTGAATACAGAACATCTGTACTGTTGTATCTGTGTATCTATAATAAAAGAACCCAGTTTATCAGAGGTCATTGACCTCCTCATGAGTCTCTGTCATGGTGCCCACTGCTGCTGAACTCCTGCAGCGCTCTAATAACAAGCCTGATTCACACACCTGTCATAAAGCTGCTCAGAATTTGCATTTTTACAATGCCAATTATCAAGAAAACAGCATCATTTCCAATCAATAATCTATTGTTCGGTAGAGTATTGATATGTTGTGAATGTGGTGGTGTGGTGTGAGGGGTTGGAAAATGAAAAGCAATGCTTCTTCCATCCCCTTTTCAAATAGTATGAGTAACTGTAAGTTAGAGGGAATTGTAGATGTTTAATTGTGTATGTGGGGTTTGAAATAAACTTGAAACTTGAACTATTAATAGACAGCACAAACTGAACATATTGACTAAGCTATACAGATACAGTAGAAGGTTCCAGCTGGTTGGAGGTCATTAAGCTCCTCATTAGTTTCTGTCATGGTGCACGTGACTGCTCGTCTCCCACAATGCTCTCTGCTCTACCTGTCTGAGTGACTCCTCTGGTCTCTACAGGATTAAACAGGAAGAGGCTACAGCTGATCTACATTTACTGACACCATGGAGAGAAAAAAGGTTTTCTGAGTTTTTTATTTATTTATTTTTGTTAGAGCTTTTAGATCAACAGTAAAGCTGTTCAGACTCACCAGATGTTGACTGCTGGTAAAATCCTCCCATTGGACTGTTAACATTGTGACATACCATATTTTACTGTTAGCATTGTGACGTACCATATTTTACTGTTAGCATTGTAACGTACCATATTTTACTGTTAGCATTGTGACGTACCATATTTTACTGTTAGCATTGTGACGTACCATATTTTACTGTTAGCATTGTAGCACACCATATTTTACTGTTAACATCGTGACCTACCATATTTTACTGTTAGCATCGTGACGTACCATATTTTACTGTTAGCATTGTGACGTACCATATTTTACTGTTAGCATTGTGACATACCATATTTTACTGTTAGCATTGTGACGTACCATATTTTACTGTTAGCATTGTAGCACACCATATTTTACTGTTAACATCGTGACCTACCATATTTTACTGTTAGCATCGTGACCTACCATGTTTTACTGTTAGCATTGTGACATACCATATTTTACTGTTAGCATTGTAGCACACCATATTTTACTGTTAACATCGTGACCTACCATGTTTTACTGTTAGCATTGTGACATACCATATTTTACTGTTAGCATTGTAGCACACCATATTTTACTGTTAACATCGTGACCTACCATATTTTACTGTTAGCATTGTGACATACCATATTTTACTGTTAGCATTGTGACATACCATATTTTACTGTTAGCATTGTAGCACACCATATTTTACTGTTACCATTGTGACGTACCATATTTTACTGTTAGCATCGTGACCTACCATGTTTTACTGTTAGCATCGTGACCTACCATGTTTTACTGTTAGCATTGTGACGTACCATATTTTACTGTTAGCATTGTGACATACCATATTTTACTGTTAGCATTGTGACATACCATATTTTACTGTTAGCATTGTAGCACACCATATTTTACTGTTAACATCGTGACCTACCATATTTTACTGTTAGCATCGTGACCTACCATGTTTTACTGTTAGCATCGTGACCTACCATATTTTACTGTTAGCATTGTGACCTACCATATTTTACTGTTAGCATTGTAACGTACCATATTTTACTGTTAGCATTGTGACGTACCATATTTTACTGTTAGCATCGTGACCTACTATATTTTACTGTTAGCATTGTGACGTACCATATTTTACTGTTAGCATTGTAACGTACCATATTTTACTGTTAGCATTGTGACGTACCATATTTTACTGTTAGCATTGTGACGTACCATATTTTACTGTTAGCATTGTAGCACACCATATTTTACTGTTAACATCGTGACCTACCATATTTTACTGTTAGCATCGTGACGTACCATATTTTACTGTTAGCATTGTGACGTACCATATTTTACTGTTAGCATTGTGACATACCATATTTTACTGTTAGCATTGTGACGTACCATATTTTACTGTTAGCATTGTAGCACACCATATTTTACTGTTAACATCGTGACCTACCATATTTTACTGTTAGCATCGTGACCTACCATGTTTTACTGTTAGCATTGTGACATACCATATTTTACTGTTAGCATTGTAGCACACCATATTTTACTGTTAGCATTGTAACGTACCATATTTTACTGTTAGCATTGTGACGTACCATATTTTACTGTTAGCATCGTGACCTACTATATTTTACTGTTAGCATTGTGACGTACCATATTTTACTGTTAGCATCGTGACCTACCATATTTTACTGTTAGCATTGTGACGTACCATATTTTACTGTTAGCATTGTGACATACCATATTTTACTGTTAGCATTGTGACATACCATATTTTACTGTTAGCATTGTAGCACACCATATTTTACTGTTAGCATCGTGACCTACCATATTTCACTGTTAGCATCGTGACCTACCATGTTTTACTGTTAGCATTGTGACGTACCATATTTTACTGTTAGCATCGTAACGTACCATATTTTACTGTTAGCATCGTGACCTACCATATTTTACTGTTAGCATCGTAACGTACCATATTTTACTGTTAGCATCGTGACATACCATATTTTACTGTTAGCATCGTGACCTACCATATTTTACTGTTAGCATCGTGACCTACCATATTTTACTGTTAGCATTGTGACGTACCATATTTTACTGTTACCATTGTGACGTACCATATTTTACTGTTAGCATCGTGACCTACCATATTTTACTGTTAGCATTGTGACGTACCATATTTTACTGTTAGCATCGTGACCTACCATATTTTACTGTTAGCATCGTGACCTACCATATTTTACTGTTAACATTGTGACATACCATATTTTACTGTTAGCATCGTGACCTACCATATTTTACTGTTAGCATTGTAGCACACCATATTTTACTGTTAGCATCGTGACCTACCATATTGTACTGTTAGCATTGTGACCTACCATATTTTACTGTTAGCATCGTAACGTACCATATTTTACTGTTAGCATCGTGACGTACCATATTTTATTGTTAGCATTATAGCGCACCATATTTTACTGTTAGCATTGTGACGTACCATATTTTACTGTTAGCATTATAGCGCACCATATTTTACTGTTAGCATCGTAACGTACCATATTTTACTGTTAGCATCGTGACGTACCATATTTTACTGTTAGCATCGTAACGTACCATATTTTACTGTTAGCATCGTGACCTACCATATTTTACTGTTAGCATCGTAACGTACCATATTTTACTGTTAGCATCGTGACGTACCATATTTTACTGTTAGCATTATAGCGCACCATATTTTACTGTTAGCATTGTAGGACACCATATTTTGCTGTTAGCATCGTGACCTACCATATTTTACTGTTAGCATTGTGACGTACCATATTTTACTGTTAGCATTATAGCGCACCATATTTTACTGTTAGCATCGTAACGTACCATATTTTGCTGTTAGCATCGTAGAACACCATATTTTACTGTTAGCATTATAGCGTACCATATTTTACTGTTAGCATTGTAGCACACCATATTTTGCTGTTAGCATCGTGACGCACCATATTTTGCTGTTAGCATCGTAGAACACCATATTTTACTGTTAGCATTGTAGCACACCACATTTTACTGTTAGCATCGTAGAACACCATATATTTACTACGAAGGTAAAGATCTGGAAAACAGCTGGAGTCTAATGGAGGCGTCCGGTTGAGAGTGAATCTGAGGAACACTGGAGGATAAAAGCTGAACTTTTCATCGCTGTTTGATCCAGCTGAGGACTTCCTGTGATGAAGGATTATTTCAAATGGTTGTGAAGGAGAAACTCCAGGATCAGCAATGTTTAGCTCGCTGCTAACGGAACATGACATGAAAACTGACAGAGGATCTAAAGGTCTGAGACGATGTGATGCCAGAACTTCAGAGGGATTCTCACAAAGAGCTGCGCTTTTCATACTTTCACTTTTACACAAAGATTACACCAGAATATTAGTTAAATGAGACAAAGGAACTCATAGAAAACAGATAAAAATTGAACTAATTAAAGGCATGACCTGCAGAGACGCCATCCAAAGACTGAAATATGGAATATTCAGACATGTAGCAGTAAAACTCAGGGTCTATACAGAAAAGAGGCTCTCTGAGAAGTGAAATTATTTTATTGAGACAATGGAGAACAGCAGAACTTTGAGGAGAGAATAAAATAAAACTTCTCTGCTCTGTAATTTGACAGTAGGCTGCTTTGAAATATGCATTATTATTTATTTATTATGACATAATTCTTCTAGGAGAATGAATTATGTAGAAGACAGAGTTAAAAAATAAGTCTAATAATTATACGAAGACTGTGGATAAACAAAAAATATGCAAAAACAGTAGATCTAGAGAACAGATATTCCATCCTCCAGCAGAGGAAGCTTCCTCTACCTGTCGACAGGTGAGTTAAATTGCTGCTAAATTAGCGCCGTCGTGCTGCAGCCCGGTTCAGACAGAGAACATGAGAGTCTGATGACACACAAATGCAGCTGTGCAAACTTCTACCTCCATACTGTGAGGTCAGGCATATGGGTTCTGTAAAGCGTCTTGAGACAGTTGGACTGTAATTGATGCTACATAAATAAAATTGAATTGAATATTTTCCTCTTTTTAATTTGCTTCTCTTTTAAAATGATTCGGCCACAGAGTGAGTTCTGGGATGTAAAGCTGGTAAAATGTGACCGATGCTGTTCTGATCCTCTGTCCTTCACACCTGATGACTGAACAGAACTTTACTCTGATCCTGAGTGCACGTTTCACTGCATTCTGGGTAAACTCACACCATCTCAAGTAAATTATCTGCACATTTCAAACATTTTTTTCTACTTCTATTCTTGTTATAATACCTCAGATTTGGTGCTTTTGCTTCTTATTGGTTTTATTTATTGACTTTTGTCACTCAGGCTTGCTATCTTCTGTTCTTCTCTGTCAGGATTATGCTTTTATTGTGGTAGTCCTGGTCACAAGAGACACAAAACAACCACAACGAGACAGAAAATGGTCACAAAGAAACACAAAATCACCCTTAAAATTGACCCCAAAGTCACTTTTTAAGTTTTTTTTTGTTTTGTTTTTTTTTTTGCATTTTTGGCCGTGACAATTTGTTTTTTTTTTTTTTTTTCTTGGTGCGTTAATATTCGAGTTTTTGAGATTCGACATGTTAATGTTCAGATTCTTTCCATTTTGTGTTCACATCCTCCACCAACACAACAACAATCATTTTAACACAGAAGGTTAGAAAGGTCAGAAGAGACACAAAACAACCACATATAGACACAAAATGGCCAGAAGTAAACACAAAACCATTCTTGAAAGTTTTCTCCATCCTCCTATCATGACACTCCCACCTCTGTTCTTGACCTTCAGGACTGTGCTTTTATCGTGGTAGTCCTGGTCAGAGGAGACGCAAAACGAAAACAAAAACACTCTTAAATTTAAATAAATAGTAAAACTGTAGCAGTTTAATGTCTATGACAGAGTCCTAGAAACAGCTATTGGTTCCCTGGATGTGTTTCTGGTTTCTGATAATTCACCAAAGAAAACTCTATAAAGTGACTTCTGGGTAAACTTTAAGGCTGGTTTGGTGTTTATTTTCTGTCTCTTTGTGGATGTTCTGTGTCTCCTCTGACCAGGACTACCACAATAAAAGCATAAAAGCATAGTCCTGACAGTGAAGAACAGAGGTGGGATGTGATGATGTAGAGCTGGAGAAAACTTTGAAAAGTGAATTCTGGGTAAACTTTCAAGGGTGTTTTTGTGTTTCTTTGTGGTTGTTTTGTATCTCTTCTGACACCTTCTAACCTTCTGTGTTAAAATTAATGTTGTTTTTTGGGGGGATGTGATCAAAAATAGAAAAAAATCAGGGTTTCAGCATGTCAAATGTCAAAAACTTGGATATTAATGCACCACAATGTAAAAAAAACCCAAAAAATAGAATAATAATGCAGCAAAATGTAAAAAAAAACCCAAAAATAGAATAATAATGCAGCAAAATGTAAAAAAAAATAAAAAAAATAATTATCATGACCAAAAACGTCACCAACCCAACCTTCTACACTGAGAGCAGGATGTTTTATTTTAGGACGGAGCAGCAAGCCGAGCTGCTGTCAGGCTGTTTGTTTGTTTGTCCTGACTTCATTATGGCGACTTACAGAGCCTGCGATGTGCGTGAAGCCTTGATGAAGATGGATATTAACTGACACACTGTAGATGAAGAGCCTCGCTCAAGGACACATCAGCAGTGTGACCTGAACCTGGATGGTTAATCCATTTAGGGCTGCAGCAGAGCAAACAGAAGGCCTTTAGCCGTCCTTTAGAGCTGTTTACTGAACATGTTCACATCATGAATTCATCCACAGTGTCCTGTAAAGCAGCCGGCCAATTACCAGCCTGCAAACCATATGGCTGAGAGACATCTAATAACGCTGCATGTTCTCTGGTTCCACTGAAGGACAAAGGTTCAGCTCTACTGATCACAGACTCTCAGACGATTATGTTAAAGCCTTCTGGATAAACATACATCAGATTATGATCGAAACACTCCATAGAACCGCTACTGCCGCGTCTCTCATCAGCAAACTCTTGTTTTCTTTAGTTTTTAAATCCTGTCTGGTTCATTTTCTCCTTCACCCTCTTCCTGTCCTCGTTATTCTTCTCCTTTTATGTGCTGCTTTTTTCCGACGTAATTGTTAATGTTTAAGTGTCTCCGAGCCCTGAGACTGAATAATTAGGAGCTGTCACTTCCTCTGTGGCGAATAAACCAGCAGAAAATCACAAGAATGGAGAAAGAGGAGATAGAATGTAGAGGAACCTCTGGATGTGATGGAGGAGGAGGTGAAGATAGAATGTAGAGGAACCTTTGAATTTGCTCTCTGGCTGCTTCAGAGAACAAACTCAGAACTTCAGGACGACTCTCCTGGTTGATTAGCTACTTCTCAAAGCATTTATGGAAGCTTATAGCGGGAATTATTCTTATTCCGTGTTTAATCTCTACAAAGGAACACTCATATGAATTATTCATGTTGCTGTGTACAGTATCGCTCCTATTATTAACTCTGAGATCAAATAAAATACAGATCTATCTGCAGAATAACTTTAGGAACTGCAGCAGACCAAAGAGCAGATTGGATCTGATCATTCACCACAGAAACTTTAAAAACTGACTTCTGGATCAATTTTTATGGAGGTTTTCTGTCTCTTTGTGGTCATTTAATGTTTCCTCTGACCAGGACTGCCACAATAAAAGCATAGTCCTGACAGTGAAGGCCAGAGGTGTGGTGATATGAGGATGGAGGAAAATCTTCATAAAGGCTTTAAACACATGGCAGGTTGTGTAAGTCACCTTTAATGAAGCCAGTAGAAGCTAACAGTGCTAGCTCTAAGTGTCGCTGCTCCATCTTGGAGATTGTAAATCTATGGATTCTGTTCTTTGTCATCATGTTTCTGTACGGCTGGAGGTTCTCATCTTCTGTCAGTAGCATCATGTCAGCAGAGAGCTGCTGACATGATGCACATGCCCTCACATGGAGGGAATTCAGCTTTTGTGGCTTAAATCAGGTTTCAAACACCTGCAGATCGATGTTTTAGCGTCAAACCAACATGAACTCTTTGACATCCATCCTTCATGATCATCAGTTTCAGCTGGATGTGGAGTAATTAATGTTTGTCCTCCATTAGAGTAGGATTTCATCACTCAGCATTATCTAATGTCTGGATGGGGATGGCTGGAGAACGTTAACAGAAGAAACCAAACGGTGTGATTTTAGGAGGACGGCTGTATAAGGTCAGAGTTCATGATGTTTACAGAAACCTGATGTAGACCAGAAATAGCAGCAAAAGATAAGATAAGATAAGATAAGATAAGATAAGATAAGATAAGATAAGATAAGATAATCCTTTATTACTCCCCGTGTCCGGGGAAATTTCCTGTGTTACAGCAGCACAATAAACAACAATAAACAACAATATAATTATAAGCATGATAATATTCACAGTAGGTTCAAGAGTGTAGGATGGAAAAAGTGGCTTCAGGAGTGATGTAAAGTGCAGAAACATTCAAATGGTGCAGGAACTGTGCAGATTATGTGGTGAAAGATGATGTGATAGAGTCCAGTTTATGTTAACATCATCCAGTGATGCTGATGCTATAAAGTCTTATAGCAGATGGAATGAATGACTTGCGATAGCGCTCCTTGCAGATCTGGTGTCTCAGTCTGCTGCTGAAAAAGCTACTTAGAGACTTCACAGTGTCATGCATGTTGGTGAGGAGAGCTGGGATGTAGTAACCTCTCCTCTGGTTCTGGATCTGGATCTGGTTCTGCTGTAATAACGTCTCCTCTGAAACCTACATGAAGGAGGATTCACTGGTTCGTGTCTGCAGAGGAGTGTACGTACATGTATGTTTGTGGGTTTCATGTCTGTGTGTTTGACTGACGGCCTCCATCTCCCTCCATCATCATTAATTACTGATGGAAAGGAATGTTCTGAGAATCCTTGAAGGGCAAAAAGAGCCTCCCAACAGAACCTCCTAACAGAACCTCCTAACAGAACGTCCTGGTGGAGGTGAGGATTCTCCACCAACCCGGGTTCTGACCTGTGTTTGGTTCAGCACCTTGATGGATGACCTGGTTGTCAGGAGTTCTCCTCCATGATGGTCTTACCTGTGAACGTCAGGGTTAGCAAGTTTATAAAAGAAAGGGGGGTCCCGTGGGGCTCGGTCGGGCAAAGCCCGAAAAACTAACACGGGGCCACCGCCCAGTGGGCCCACCACCTACAGAGCAGGAAGTTGGGGTCGGGTGCTATGCCCACCGGGCAGTAGGCAGGAGCGGGCGCCTAGGCGTGCCGCCCCCTGGTGGCGTAGACTAGCTCTGGGGACGTGGAACGTCACCTCACTGGCGGGGAAGGAACCTGAGCTGGTGCGGGAGGTGGAGCGATACCGGCTAGATATAGTTGGGCTCGCCTCCACGCACAGCAAGGGTTCTGGAACCAGAATCCTGGAGAGGGGTTGGACTCTCTCCTACTCCGGAGTTGCCCAGGGTGAGAGGCGCCGGGCGGGTGTGGGGATACTCACAAGCCCCCGGCTGAGCGCCGCTTTGTTGGAGTTCTCCCCGGAGAACGAGAGGGTCGCCTCTCTGCAACTTCGTGTTGCAGAGGGGAAAACTCTGACTGTTGTCTGTGCTTATGCGCCGAACAGCAGTTCAGAGTATTCGGCCTTCTTGGAGTCTCTGGGTGGGGTCCTGGAAGGGGTACCGCCCGGGGATTCCATAGTTCTCCTGGGAGACTTCAACGCTCACGTGGGCAACGATGGAGAAACCTGGAGGGGGGTGATTGGGAGGAACGGCCTGCCCGATCTGAACCCGAGTGGTGTTTTGTTATTGGACTTCTGTGCTAGTCATGGTTTGGCCATAACAAACACCATGTTCGAGCATAAGGTTGCTCATAAGTGTACTTGGTACCAGAGCACCTTAGGCCAAAGGTCGATGATCGACTTTATAGTCGTATCGTCAGACCTGCGGCCATATGTCTTGGACACTCGGGTGAAGAGAGGTGCAGAGCTGTCAACTGATCACCACCTGGTGGTGAGTTGGATCCGATGGCGGGGAAGACTGCCGGACAGACCTGGTAAACCCAAACGTGTAGTGCGGGTGAACTGGGAACGTCTGGCGGAGGACCCTGTCCGTAGGGTTTTCAACTCCCACCTCCGGAAGAGTTTCTCCTGCATCCCGGGGGAGGTTGGGGACATGGATTCTGAGTGGTCCATGTTCAAAGCCTCCATTGCAGAAGCAGCTGTTAGGAGCTGTGGTCTGAAGGTCACTGGTGCCTGTCACGGCGGCAATCCAAGGACCCGCTGGTGGACACCAGCGGTGAGGGAGGCCGTCAGGCTGAAAAAGGAGACTTTTCGAGCCTGGTTGGCTCGGGAGTCTCCTGAAGCAGCTGACAGGTACCGGCTGGCCAAAAGGGCGGCAGCTGCGGCAGTTGTGGAAGCTAAAACTCGGGTGTGGGAGGAGTTCGGGGAGGCCATGGAGAAGGACTTTCGGTCGACCTCGGGGAAGTTCTGGCAAACCATTCGACGCCTCAGGAAGGGGAGGCAGGGCTTCGCTCAGGCTGTGTATGGTCGGGGTGGAGAACTGCTGACCCGTACTGGGGATATCGTCGGGCGGTGGAAAGAGCACTTCGAGGAACTCCTGAACCCGGTAAACACGTCCTCTATGGAGGAGGCAGAGCCTGAAGACTCGGGGGTATCTGCGTCCATATCCGTGGCAGAGGTCGCCGAGGTAGTTAAAAAGCTCCTCGGTGGCAAGGCGCCAGGTGTGGACGAGATTCGCCCTGAGATGCTGAAGGCTCTGGACATTGTTGGACTGTCTTGGTTGACACGTCTATACAATGTCGCGTGGGCATCGGGTACAGTACCTGGGGAGTGGCAGACTGGGGTGGTGGTCCCTATTTTTAAAAAGGGGGATCGGAGAGTGTGTGCCAACTACCGCGGTATCACACTTCTCAGCCTCCCCGGGAAAGTTTACTCTGGGGTGCTGGAAGGGAGGATTTGGCCGATAGTCGAACCTCGGATTCAGGAGGAGCAATGCGGATTCCGTCCCGGTCGTGGAACAGCGGACCAGCTCTTTACCCTTGCGGAGCTGCTGAGGGGGTCATGGGAGTATGACCTGCCAGTCTACATGTGTTTTGTAGATCTGGAGAAGGCGTACGACCGTGTCCCCCGAGGGGCTTTGTGGGGGGCACTGCGGGAGTATGGGGTCCAAGGCTCGTTGTTACGGGCCGTTCGGTCCCTGTACAACCAAAGTGAGAGCTGTGTCCGCATACTCGGCATTAAGTCAGACACGTTTCCGGTGGGTGTTGGACTCCGCCAGGGCTGCCCCATGTCTCCAATCCTGTTTGTGGTTTTCATGGACAGGATTGCAAGGCGCAGTCGTGGTGGGGAGGGTTTTCGGTTTGGGAGCCTCAGGATCGCTTCTCTGCTTTTTGCGGATGATGTGGTTTTGTTGGCATCCTCAGACCGTGACCTCCGGCACGCACTGGAGCGGTTTACAGCCGAGTGTGAAGCGGCAGGGATGCGGATCAGCACCTCCAAGTCCGAGGCCATGGCACGTCTGTCTGGGAGGAGACCCAGGGGCAGACCCAGAACTCGCTGGAGAGATTATATATCTCGTCTGGCCTGGGAACGCCTCGGGATCCCCCAGGAAGAGCTGGAAAGCGTCGCCGGGGGGAGGGACGTCTGGAACGACCTGCTTCGCCTGCTGCCCCCGCGACCCGGCCCCGGATAAGCGGAGGAAAATGGATGGATGGATGGATAAAAGAAAGGAACCCAGAGAGCTGAAGCAACGAGTTCTATAAAACATCTATCATGGTAGATTTCAGGTTCAGAACCACCACACCTGGAAGATCCGACCTGAACAAAGATCCCACCTAAAAAAGCTCTGACCTGAAGAAAGATCAGACCTGAACAGAGGCAGGAAGGGGGCTGGAGTTATTAAGAGTTACAGATGTTGAAGGAATAAAGCAAAACATGTAGGGCTACAATTTTTTTTACTTTATTCTCCTGTAACTGATCGACGGCAGGAGGAGTTGGTAGAACATCAGTGGATGAGAGTCTCTGATTGGGTCCAGCCCTGAAGGTTTCTGCTACTGAAATGTTAGCTTCTAAAAATATTCTACAGGAGATCCTCAGTGTACACCATCATCGATCTACAGCATTTGGTCATTACGTCAGAACTGGAAACACATCATCACATTAATGTTATATTTATAATAATTATAATTGTTACATTTTACCCAGCCGTCCTCATTACTCTTTTTTTAGATAAACACTGAAAATATGATAGGAGATAATCGGAGGTTCTGCAGAACTCCAGATGTTTCAGAATACAGCTGCTGTGTGTTTCAGTTGTTGGTTGGTTCTGGTTTGATTGGTTCCAATGTTGAGCTCTGGAATTAGCCTCTTCCATTAGCTGATAGCAGACTGAGCTCTAATACTGAAATGAACCCCTAAATCCACTCATTCCATTTCCAGAGTAATCAGTCGGTTGTGAGACCAGAAGCATCATTGAGGCATCGGCAGCATTTAACGGAATGAGGAGAAGATTTAGCCTTTTTCTTCTTCTTCTCTTGTTCAGTGTTTATAGGACCAGATCATCCAATTTTATACTGGTTATATCTGGTTTTATATTGGTTTTATCTGGTTTCACACCGGTTATATCTGGTTTTATATCAGAACCGCCACACCTGGAAGATCTGACCTGAGCAAAGGTTTTCTATCAGTTATATCTGGTTCCAGTGTTGGGCAAGCTACTTGGAAACTGTAATGAGCTAAGCTACCAGCTACTCTGTGTTAAATCAAGCTTCACTACACTGAAGCTATGACCCACAGAAATGTAGCAAGCTAAGCTACAGCAATACGGCCAAAGTAGCTTAAAACATTCAAGTTACTTTTTTTTCTTACCAAAAAATTTCAGGGACTAATGAAGTCAGTCAAACGGAGACAAGAAAATGCTGACTTGTTTATTATTAAACCATCATTTTTGTTCTCAGTGCTCCAAACTTAGTAAGTTGATACACTGAGGAATATGTGGAGCTATATTTAAAATGAATCAACCTTTTTACATTAGAAATCATTGTTGTGATTTTCTTTTTAGTTTGTACTGCAGACATAATGGATCTGATAATTAAGTTGCAGTAGCTTATATTAACACACCACTTACATTGGAGGGTATAATAGGTTACATTTGATATCATTTCCATATAAAGTAAGCAATATTATAGTAAAACAATTTTATACATAATTTGGGTATTCACGTTGGGTATTAAATCAAGTTTTATTTCTTAAGTCTAATATCTATGTAAAATCATTCAATGCTTTCCCAAAGTGCTGTATCCACTACTACTTAACTCAGTTTTGGTCTTGAGTGTAAGATTAAGATATTTAATCATTTATGCCATCACTTTTGTTTCCCTTTCTGTTATTTTTTTTCAGCCATTTGCTCATTAGTGTTAACAGTAATACTGAAGAAGACAGATTTTGGTTTTACTGTTACCTCGTTTTCTCCCATACCTCTTCCCTCCTATATGTATCAGTTTATTTATTTAATCCCCCAATTTATACATATTCACACACTGCCACCACAACCTTACGCTTAATTTAATTAATTTACTGCCACGCGAATTTTAGATGTTGAAAAGTAGCTCGTTTGTGTGTGCATCTTATACTGCGGTTGACATGTGGTGGTTAGCTAACTGCTGCTGGTTGTGCATATTCGGTAGTCACCTGTATATGGGTTCTCTGATTTGTATTTGACGTCTTTGAAGTTGACAGAAACTTCGCCTTGGGCTGGCACAGTAGGCATCTGAAAACAACTTTTCTCCGTTTTTTCACAAAAACTGATAACTATTTAGGTAGGGCCACGGTGACTCTGACTCCTTCTCTGCCATCTCTCAGTGAACTGAAGCGAGCGTTTGTGTGTGTGTGTGTGTATGTGTGTGTGTGTGTGTGTGTGTGTGTGTGTGTGTGTGTGTGTGTGTGTGGATCCAGTGAATCGCAGGAAGGGATAGTTGAATGACGACATCAACAGTTCCTCCGCTTCTATTGGTCGACACAGACATGTCGGCGTTTGGAGAGGATGTCACTGTCTGATCCTTAAAAGTGTGAGATGAGACTGCAGCAGAGCAGAAAGCTCCGCTTCAAGCAGTTCAACATTCATCATTTTTAATGTAGCTTTTTGCGTTCGCTACCGCGCTACGTGACCAAAAGATCAGCTAAGCTGTTGAAACATTTTTTTATTTTGTAAACAACGACGCTACCACGTCGTTACAGAAAAATGTAGTTAAACTACTAACGACGCTATTTGTAGTGACGTTACTGCCCAACACTGTCTGGTTCTACATAGTGTATATCCATTTTTTATTGGTTATATCCGGTTTTCTTTCGGTTTTCTTAGGTTTTCTATCGGTGACGTTCAAACATCCTGACATCAGGGTCCTCACATTAAAACATTATCTGGAGTATTTTATGCCTGACTTTGCTGTTTATCTTCCTCTGTTTGTTTCTTCTGCTGGTTTTTCCTTTTTTAGAACACATTTTGCTAACTTAGAGTTTTCCTGCTAACCTGCTGATCACTATTTCGGTTGATTGCCTTCCAGAGGAGCTGCTGCAGCTCCTTTCAATCTCCTGGGCCGCTAAAATTACCATCCAGAATTCAGCACTTTCTATTGTTTTCCTCTCAGGCTGCAGATGATGCCAAAGATGATTCTCTGATGGACCTGCTTCCCTTCAGCAACTTCACTGTTTCACTGCTGGATTCACAAAATTAGAAGATGGTAGAAAGTCATTAGGTTTCTGTGTTTATTCCTGCTAGCGTTAGCTTCATGTTTGGTCAGCAGAAGGACAGTAGGACAGAGTGTCTGGGTTCCACCAGGAGTTTCTGAGGAGATCATTTTCTTCTCGTCCAGCTGCTGGACTGGATTCAGGGTTGACTGTTGGGTTGTGGGAATTTTCTTCGAGCTCGTCAACAGATGTTGTCTTGCTCCCTGCTTTAGTTGTAGAACCAGTCTTCTCATCAAACGTCTGTAGAGCTCCAGGCTGATTGGTCAGTCTGCTTTGTGATTGGTCGGTCAGTCTGCTCTGTGATTGGTTGGTCAGTCTGCTCTGTGATTGGTCGGTCAGTCTGCTTTGTGATTGGTCGGTCAGTCTGCTCTGTGATTGGTCGGTCAATCTGCTCTGTGATTGGTTGGTTAGTCTACTTTGTGATTGGTTGGTCAGTCTGCTCTGTGATTGGTCGGTCAGTCTGCTTTGTGATTGGTCGGTCAATCTGCTCTGTGATTGGTTGGTTAGTCTACTTTGTGATTGGTCGGTCAGTCTGCTCTGTGATTGGTCGGTCAATCTGCTCTGTGATTGGTTGGTTAGTCTACTTTGTGATTGGTTGGTCAGTCTGCTCTGTGATTGGTCGGTCAGTCTGCTCTGTGATTGGTCGGTCAGTCTGCTTTGTGATTGGTCGGTCAGTCTGCTCTGTGATTGGTCGGTCAATCTGCTCTGTGATTGGGTGGTCAGTCTGCTTTGTGATTGGTCGGTTATTCTGCTCTGTGATTGGTCAGACAGCTGCTGTCATTCCAACAGCCTTCCGAGATTTTTGGTGTTATTTTGAGTGTTGAAATGAACAAACTAGGTTCTTAAAGTGCCATTTCCATCCTGATGCAGACTGCTGGCTGTTTTGGTCTGCTGATTTCAGAGAAGCTGTCGGTGTTTATAGAACCTCAATAGAACCTAAATAGAACCTTTGAACCAGAAAGTCTAATATATAGACTGTAAAGTCTATATAACACTCTCACCTCGGCTCATAGGGGATCGAATCGAAAACCATTAGTGGGAGACCATCTCTATACAGCCTGACTGTTATATTCCTCAGTAGTTCTCGTGCATCTAGTTCTATGTACATGAGCAGTTTCATGCTTTAAATCTGTTTGTGTTGTTTCAGGATCAGATGAACAGCTTCAAGTGATTTAATCAGAATTTTACATGTTGATTTAGGCTAATCTGGTCATTCCAGACCTGGAGGACATTCTACGTTCCACCATCAAATTTTCAATAATCCACGTATTAAAGCGTAAAACATGCAGTATGTGTTTAAATGTTCTTGTCCTGAGACCAAATCTATAAAAACTAGGAGAAAAAGAATGTTTAAAATATTTAAAAAAACAAATAAGTCTGGAGTTCCCCTAAAATCCCATTTTTCTCTTGTCCATCTGATGACCAAACTGGATCTCTGATAAAACAGTGAGAATTTAAATCTACAGAGTGTCCCAAAAAAATGTATACACCTTTTAGCAGCTGATAACTAACTAACCTCACACCACTACACTTTTTTATGGGGATACCTAAAAGACAAAGTCTACCAATGAGACCTGCAACAGTCACTGAACTGAGAGCAACCATTGAACGTGAATGCACACAGATACCAAGGAACTGTTTCATGATGTGTGCTGTTCCATCGCTTCACGTTGTCTGGACCAGAACGGTCAGTTTGAGAACAGACGGTGACAAAACAATAGAATGATGTTTGTAAATTATTTTACATGTTGAAAATTAAACAAACTATAATAAACACCTAGTTTACAATTATTTAAAGTGCGTATACATTTTTTTGGGACACCTTGTACTTTCTCTGGTTTTATTTTTTCATTCATGTCTCTGTAATTGTGGGAACATTCTTTAATCAACATAATATTTTAAATGTGTAATAAGCTGAGCCCATCAATCCTTTGATAGTTTGTTACCCATTATTGATCAATACGGAGCAGGATGCTGGAAAACAGAAGGCTGATTTTTAACATTCTGAAGCCCAGATGTCCTCCAGGTCTGGAATGATGATCCATAAAGCTGCTGGTGGAGTCATTTAGTGTCTCTGACTGATTTAATCCAAACAAAACATGCAGGTTTTCTGACCAGTCAATTGCAGGAGGAACTGGAAGAACATCAGTTGATGAGAGTCTCTGGTTGGGTCCAGCCCTGAAGGTTTCTGCTACTGAAATGTTAGCTTCCAGAAACCCTCCTGGTCTATACCTGAGGATCTGATTCTGACCGTTATGGAGGGAAAATAAACCCAACTCTGGATGTTTGCAGCTGCATATGTTGAAACCTCTGCTAATGGAAAAGCTTCAATTAACCAACCTGTCTGGAAAAAAAATAAAAAAAAACATTAGAAACATGATTTAACCTTATGGCGACATGACACTTGAAGCTAAGCTAATCCTCCACATTAGCTCCATAAACTGTGTAATACCTCCTCATTGGGGTTTACTTATTCAGGCTGCTAACTGAACAGTCACTCTTTGTTAGAAAAAAACTAACATCTGTGCATCATTATTCCTCCAGTCCTCTTATTTGTCTGACATTTAATGCTCAGAACTCCTAAACTCTGCATATCATTGTAGATGAGTAGGTTGAAGAAAGACTAAAATACACCATAGTGACTGGACCTGTTAGTGCTAGTATCACACCAGCAGTTAGTCTGGACCATCACCAGCAGTTAGTCTGGACCATCACCAGCAGTTAGTCTGGACCGTCACCAGTGATTAGTCTGGACCGTCACCAGTGATTAGTCTGGACCGTCACCAGTGATTAGTCTGGACCGTACCATCACCATGATGCTGTGTTTGGTGATTGTGTTCAGTGATGCTACGCTAAGCTGTGTTTATAAATAGACCCCATTAATCCCTGATTCTCACAGCGTCAGTTTGATTTGCTGCCAGTAGAGAAGGTGAGAGTGCGATCAGTCTGGCTAAATATTTCCTCCGATCACTCCCTAAAAACGCCTCCAGACTCACTGCCAGATGTTTAATGAGCAGGCTGTGTTTCAGCGTTTCTGTTGAGCATTTATTCAGATGAAATCCTCCCGTCCAGCTCCAGGTGTCCGAGGCGTGAATTCTCCTCCATCAGAAGCATGTCAGTGGAAAAAGCCATTATGTGTGGCTGCAGGCACTTTCCTATTTAACACTCTTCTTTTAATGGGGTTATTCAGTAAAAGCTGGCGGCCATCTCCAGCTAATTGCATGTTTCATAAACTGATAAGAGGAATCACACAGGTTACGTCTTATTTAGATTCCTGCACTTCGTCTGGAACCGTCCAATTTAGGAGCTTAGCTGACTTTCCTCCTTATCAGCTTAAATTACATCCTCCATAAACGGGCTTCAGGGAGCTTCATGCTCTTATGAACCCAGCCTGGATGGAGACGACGGAATGGTTTCAATTTGATGTAGAATCATGGAGCCGTGTCGTACGTTTAACGTTGAGTTTGTTGTAAAATAACGGAGTCGTGTCATACGTTTAACTTTGAGTTTGTTGTAAAATCACAGAGTCATGTCGTACGTTTAACGTTGAGTTTGATATAAAATCATGGAGCCGTGTCGTATGTTTAATGTTGAGTTTGTTGTAAAATCATGGAGTCGTGTCTAGGGATGGGAATTTCGACTAATTTCCGAACCGACTAGTCGCTAATTTTATTGGCGACTAGTCGGTTCGGAAAACTTGCAATTTAACCCTTTAAGCGCCAAAGTCGCAATATTGCGACAAGCAACATTGCTGAACATAACAAGCCACAGCTTCAAATATACTGCCTCGTGTGCCTCATGTACTGGACACCAGGAGATGGCGGACATCTGGAACTTCAATCTGAGCATCAGTTGTGGGCATGTTTTCATTCAAAGTTTTGGAGTTTATAGAGTTTGAAAACCGAGGAGACGAGACTCGCCGTCTGCTTCGGGGTGACAGGAAGGGACGTGGTGGGTGTAGCTGGAGTGGTCAAAACACCGCTAATGATGAGGGGGATAGCGGGGGTTGAAAAAGAGACAAGCATATGCTACTGGCAGGATCAACCAGGTAGCCCAGACGGGACGAGCGTGCGACGCACGCCCGAGTGTAGAGCTGCATGGCGGCGCCCGGTCGGGACCGGGGACCACGAAGCGTGGCTGTGCCGGGGAGGGGGGGGGGCACACTAGAGTTTAACTGACTAGTGAAATACTAAACGTTTAATAAATGAGTAGGCGGTTAAACAATTAAACGACTAGTCGCGCACATCCCCAGTCATGTCATACGTTTAACGTTGAGTTTGTTGTAGAATCACGAGCCGTGTTGTACGTTTAACGTTGAGTTTGTTGTAGAATCACGAGTTGTGTCGTACATTTAACGTTGAGTTTGTTGTAGAATCACGAGCCGTGTTGTACGTTTAACGTTGAGTTTGTTGTAGAATCACGAGTTGTGTTGTACATTTAACGTTGAGTTTGTTGTAGAATAACGAGCCGTGTTGTACGTTTAACGTTGAGTTTGTTGTAAAATCACAGAGCCGTGTCGTACCTTTAACGTTGAGTTTGTTGTAAAATCACGGAGCTGTGTCATACGTTTAACGTTGAGTTTGTTGTAAAATCACGGAGCCTTGTCGTACGTTTAACGTTGAGTTTGTTGTAAAATCACGGAGCCTTGTCGTACGTTTAACGTTGAGTTTGTTGTAAAATCACGGAGCCTTGTCGTACGTTTAACGTTGAGTTTGTTGTAGAATCACGGAGTCATGTCGTACGTTTAACGTTGAGTTTGTTGTAGAATCACGGAGCCGTGTCGTATGTTTAACGTTGAGTTTGTTGTAGAATCACGGAGCCGTGTCGTACCTTTAACGTTGAGTTTGTTGTAGAATCACGGAGTCGTGTCGTATGTTTAACGTTGAGTTTGTTGTAAAATCACGGAGCCTTGTCGTACGTTTAACGTTGAGTTTGTTGTAAAATCACGGAGCCTTGTCGTACGTTTAACGTTGAGTTTGTTGTAAAATCACGGAGCCTTGTCGTACCTTTAACGTTGAGTTTGTTGTAGAATCACGGAGTCGTGTCGTACCTTTAACGTTGAGTTTGTTGTAGAATCACGGAGTCGTGTCGTACGTTTAACGTTGAGTTTGTTGTAAAATCACGGAGCCGTGTCGTACCTTTAACGTTGAGTTTGTTGTAGAATCACGGAGTCGTGTCGTACGTTTAACGTTGAGTTTGTTGTAAAATCACGGAGCCGTGTCGTACCTTTAACGTTGAGTTTGTTGTAGAATCACGGAGTCGTGTCGTACCTTTAACGTTGAGTTTGTTGTAAAATCACGGAGCCGTGTCATACGTTTAACGTTGAGTTTGTTGTAAAATCACGGAGCCTTGTCGTACGTTTAACGTTGAGTTTGTTGTAAAATCACGGAGCCTTGTCGTACGTTTAACGTTGAGTTTGTTGTAAAATCACGGAGCCTTGTCGTACGTTTAACGTTGAGTTTGTTGTAGAATCACGGAGTCATGTCGTACGTTTAACGTTGAGTTTGTTGTAGAATCACGGAGCCGTGTCGTATGTTTAACGTTGAGTTTGTTGTAGAATCACGGAGCCGTGTCATATGTTTAACGTTGAGTTTGTTGTAGAATCACGGAGTCGTGTCGTACCTTTAACATTGAGTTTGTTGTAGAATCACGGAGTCATGTCGTACGTTTAACGTTGAGTTTGTTGTAGAATCACGGAGCCGTGTCGTATGTTTAACGTTGAGTTTGTTGTAGAATCACGGAGTCGTGTCGTACCTTTAACGTTGAGTTTGTTGTAGAATCACGGAGTCATGTCGTACCTTTAACGTTGAGTTTGTTGTAGAATCACGGAGTCGTGTCGTACCTTTAACGTTGAGTTTGTTGTAGAATCACGGAGTTGTGTCGTACCTTTAACGTTGAGTTTGTTGTAGAATCACGGAGTCGTGTCGTACCTTTAACGTTGAGTTTGTTGTAGAATCACGGAGTCATGTCGTACGTTTAACGTTGAGTTTGTTGTAGAATCACGGAGCCGTGTTGTATGTTTAACGTTGAGTTTGTTGTAGAATCACGGAGCCGTGTCGTACCTTTAACGTTGAGTTTGTTGTAGAATCACGGAGTCATGTCGTACGTTTAACGTTGAGTTTGTTGTAGAATCACGGAGTTGTGTCGTACCTTTAACGTTGAGTTTGTTGTAGAATCACGGAGTCGTGTCGTACCTTTAACGTTGAGTTTGTTGTAGAATCACGGAGTCATGTCGTACGTTTAACGTTGAGTTTGTTGTAGAATCACGGAGCCGTGTCGTATGTTTAACGTTGAGTTTGTTGTAGAATCACGGAGTCATGTCGTACGTTTAACGTTGAGTTTGTTGTAGAATCACGGAGCCGTGTCATACGTTTGTCTGCGGCTTGTTTTAATGGAACAAACGATAGAACAGTGTGGGAGAAGATCAGATGGATCCTCTTCCTCCCGTTGTTCTTCTCCAGGTTCAGAGATGTTAAAAGTTCTGGATTCTGAGCTTCATGAAGCTGTTCCTTCAGACATGCTTCCTCCCTCCACAATGACTTCAGATCACGCTGCCAATATCTGGAGCCGCTTCAGTGACTTAATGCAACCGATCGAACACCCTGAGCATGAGAAGACATTTTCTGCAGGATTCCTGATCGGTTTGGTCATTAAGAAGATTAAGGGAAGAACCACAATTGATCATTGTTGCGTTATTGAATTAAAGCATCCAAGTGCTGCTGCACAGAAAAAACTGACAGAAACAGACAGAAACCACATCGGAAACAACACAAACAAGTTCACAAAATGATAAAAATGATAAAAACCAAACACAAAACAACAAAAGCAAGACGGAAAACAATAAAAATAAGACATAAAATGATAAAGAATGACAAAAACAGACAGAAACCAAACACAAAATGACAAAAATGAGACACAAAAGACAAAAACTAGAGACAACACAATAAAAACTCGTTCACAAAATGACAAAAACAGACAGAAACCAAACACAAAATGACAAATGGACACAAAATAACATGAACGAGACAAAAAACACAAATGAAGGAAACTAGACAAAATAACACAAAATTTGTTTTTGGTCTCATATTTTGTCATTTTCTGTTTCATTTCTGTTTTTTTTTTTAAAATAACACCAGTTTGAATCAATCTTGAGTTACGACGATAAAATAACGTTGAGTCAACAAACTCCATGAAGTTAGAAGAGTTAACTTCCCTCTATAATCAGATATGTTCTGTAATTAGCAGCTTTAACTGTCTGTAATCGTCCAGATGTGTTCAGAAAAAGGAGGAGACTTGAAATCTTGAACTTAAAATGAAGAAAAATGAAGCAAATTTAATTAAGTTGCATCAACTTGAATGTAGTTTTAATCAGACTAATGCAGACATTTGAGTTTAAATCACATAATGTTGGATTAATGGAAGATTTTTGGCAGCACTGAAGGTTTATCTTCTAAATAAATTAGATTTTTAGTCGTGCAGCCGCTGCCATTGTGTTTTTATTTCTTCATTCTCCACAATAAGAATCATGTCCAGAATCAGCTCCAACTAATTAAACTTAATGAGCTCATTCAGTAACAGGAGCCTAAAAACGAGCAGCAGGTTTGGGTAAAACCAGAACAGTGTTAGGATGTCATTTAGAGTGAAACTGGACAACTGAGCTTTATTTAAATCCTGTCCATCAACATTAGCAGCAGGTCTGAGAGTCTTTCTAGCGGTTAGTCCTCTTCAGACAAACAGCAGAACAATAAAACATGTCTTTATTTAAACATGTTTATTAGCAGCAGGTCTGAGAGTCTTTCTAACAGCAGAATATCACCTTCCGGCTGCTTCTGTCCAATTATGTCCTGCCAGGTTTCTCTGTCTTTACAGTAGAGCCAGAAATCATTCAGACTCGAGCTGAACAATTGAACATGGACTTACAGGGTTTACAGGAAACCATGTTCATGTCTGATCAGGTGGAACGTGAGAAAAATGTTCAGAGGATCTTCAGTGTTTAAACCAGATGGATCATCTAACATCCAATAATCCACGTATTAAACCCTAAAACATGCAGTAGATGTGTAAATGTTCTTGTCCTGAAACCAAATCTATAAAAACTAAGAGAAAAGAATGTTTAAAATATTTTAAATCCCAAATAAGTCTGGAGTTCCCCAAAAATACCATTTTCCCCTGATGAACAAACTGGATCTCTAATAAGTTAGAATCTAATTTAAATCTACTTTTCATGGTTTTATTTTTTCATTCATGTAATTGTGGGAACATGTTTTAATCAAGATAATATTTGAAATGGAAAATATTTATATAGCGCTTTACTATACCTGAAAGATACCCAAAGCGCGTTACATGATACATTCACCGATTCACACACTAAATGCAGAAGCTGCCATACAAGGGGCTAACCACGATGCACCAGGAGCAACTCAGGGTTCGGTGTCTTGTTCAGGGACACCTCCACATGAGCTCTCCAGGCCAAAGATCAAACCAGCAACCCTCTGGTTGCAAGACGGCCACTCTACCCACTGAGCCATGCCGCCCCCATATATAATTATTATTCATGGAACGTTTCCCAAAACAAATTAACGTCACCTGGTGATGACGTTTTTTGTATTTTTTGTGTCTTGTTTTTGTCGTTTTGTATCTCAGTCCTGTCAATTTATGTCTAGATTTTATCAGATTAGCAACTCTGTTACTGTGATTAGAGTAGGGTTAGCAAACAACACAGAAAACATGGAATAAAAATGCTACCATTGATGTGGAAGCTGAGCCAATCAATACCTATTATTGATGAATATGGAGCAGAAACCTGGAAAAGAGAAGGTTGATTTGCTCTTGTTTTCTGGAATAATGACCCAGATTTCTGAACTGATTTCTGAGGAATATTTTGTGGAGTATCTGGGTCATGTATCTTCAGGAACTTTAAAGGTCATCAGAATTTAATTCTAAGTTGCTCTGATTCAATGTTAGTGCTTCTGATTAATAATATCGTGATAAATTTGCAGTAAAACATGAAGGGAATCCACTCAAGTTTCATTCATTGTGTTAATTTTAGTCACAGAAACTGAAATCATTTCAATCTACTTGTCTCATTTCTGCTTTTATTAAAATGTTTTTTATCATCTAAATACTTTGGCCATCTCTGCGTGCGGTTGCCATGATTACACGTGTTATTCACATCCATGGCAACGGCAAATAAATTCTGCAACAGACGGACTCTCCTCAGTCAGACAAAACATCAGAATCACTGTCTGTCACTTAGCATTAGCATTAGCATAGCATAACTTCATGCTCTATCAGCAGAAAACTGAGTCCTTATTTCAAGTTCTTTAATCGTCATTTTTCCATTTACCCAGCAGGATTTCTCCTGTTAGTCCTGGAACTGACTCCTTCTGAAAACAAGAAAATATTTAGCTAGCCCGTGTACCATTAGCATGGTCAGATTAATGTTAGCTTAGCTGATCCATGTAGCATTAGCATAGTCAGATTAATGTTAGCTTAGCTGATCCATGTAGCATTAGTATGGTCAGATTAATGTTGGCTTAGCTGATCCATGTAGCATTAGCATGGTCAGATTAATGTTAGCTTAGCTGATCCATGTAGCATTAGCATAGTCAGATTAATGTTAGCTTAGCTGATCCATGTAGCATTAGCATGGTCACATTAATGTTAGCTTAGCTGATCCATGTAGCATTAGCATGGTCAGATTAATGTTAGCTTAGCTGATCCATGTAGCATTAGCATGGTCAGATTAATGTTAGCTTAGCTGATCCATGTAGCATTAGCATGGTCAGATTAATGTTAGCTTAGCTGATCCATGTAGCATTAGCATGGTCATCATGACAAATATTTCACCAACAATCATTTTTTCTCTCATAGTTTTTGTTAGATTATATATCTGGTGTATCTGGTCTGGGCTCCTGGCTTAGGTTGTCTAGTGTCTTCATCAGATCTGGACCTTTCTGGTCTCTGGAATTCATATAGTTGGAGAGGAGAAAGGACAGAAAGCTGATGACACAACCGAGAAACCAGCTATCTGTCCTCATTTAGTCCACGTTGTGGGGTCCAGCTGTCCTCATTCAGTCTACATCGTGGGGTCCAGCTGTCCTCATTCAGTCTACATCGTGGGGTCCAGCTGACCTCATTCAGTCTACATCGTGGGGTCCAGCTGTCCTCATTCAGTCTACATCGTGGGGTCCAGCTGTCCTCATTCAGTCTACATCGTGGGGTCCAGCTGTCCTCATTCAGTCTACATCGTGGGGTCCAGCTGTCCTCATTCAGTCTACATCGTGGGGTCTAGCTGTCCTCATTCAGTCTACATCGTGGGGTCCAGCTGTCCTCATTCAGTCTACATCGTGGGGTCCAGCTGTCCTCATTCAGTCTACATCGTGGGGTCCAGCTGTCCTCATTCAGTCTACATCGTGGGGTCCAGCTGACCTCATTCAGTCTACATCGTGGGGTCCAGCTGTCCTCATTCAGTCTACATCGTGGGGTCCAGCTGTCCTCATTCAGTCTACATCGTGGGGTCCAGCTGTCCTCATTCAGTCTACATCGTGGGGTCCAGCTGTCCTCATTCAGTCTACATCGTGGGGTCCAGCTGACCTCATTCAGTCTACATCGTGGGGTCCAGCTGTCCTCATTCAGTCTACATCGTGGGGTCCAGCTGTCCTCATTCAGTCTACATCGTGGGGTCTCGCTGTCCTCATTCAGTCTACATCGTGGGGTCCAGCTGACCTCATTCAGTCTACATCGTGGGGTCCAGCTGTCCTCATTCAGTCTACATCGTGGGGTCCAGCTGACCTCATTCAGTCTACATCGTGGGGTCCAGCTGTCCTCATTCAGTCTACATCATGGGGTCCAGCTGTCCTCATTTAGTCTACATCATGGGGTCCAGCTGTCCTCATTTAGTCTACATCATGGGGTCTAGCTGTCCTCATTCAGTCTACATCGTGGGGTCTCGCTGTCCTCATTTAGTCTACATCATGGGGTCTAGCTGTCCTCATTTAGTCTACATCATGGGGTCTAGCTGTCCTCATTTAGTCTAGGTTGGATTGTTTGTCACCCTGTTGACCGCCTCTACAACTGGTTAAGGTGGAGAGGGGAAATAAGAGCCTCTCCAGCCTAGCCCATCTTTAGCCCCCTGCTGGCTGTCATCAGGAACACATGTTCACTACTTCTTCATCTTGAAGTCAGCTTGCAGCCACAGATGCTCCACTGACTGATGGCTTTAATTAATGTAAAAGCATCAGAACTAGAGAACATCTGATCTTCAACATGTTATCAGAAATCAACCTTCTGCTCTCCAGGTTTCTGCTCCACAGTGATCAATAATAGGTATTGATTGTCTCATTTTATTCCATGTTTCTGTGTTGTTGCTAACCCTACTCTAATCCATGCTAATGTGATCTTTCTCTCAGCAGTAGAAGCTAGATATTTAGCTAGCTGTTACTGCTGACCACTGATGGAAAACAGTCCAAAGAATGAGTCTGATCCTGATAATATGAGGTAGAGAGAGACGTTCAATCAAGGCTGACAATGGATGAAAAGATGGAAAACAGAAGAGAGGACATAGCTTTGATCTACACATTCTGTAGGAACACTGATGGAGGATGGAAACGACAGAAAGAAGACATAAAGTGACAGAAATGAGACAGAAAATGACAAAAATGAGGCAAAAATCGACAAAAACAAACACAAAATGACAAAAAAAAAACAGAAAACGACTACAACGAAACAAAACAACAACAAAAAACAGACAGAAAATGACAAACGTCATCACCAGGTTCTGCTAACATGTTGTGGGAAATGTTCCATGAATAGTAATAATAATTTAAAATATTATGTTGATTAAAAATGTTCCACAATTACAGAGACATGAATGAAAAATAAAACCATATAAAGTAGATTTAAATGAGATTCTAACTGTTTTATCAGAGATCCAGTTTGGTCATCAGATGGACAAGAGAAAAATGGGATTTTAGGGGAACTCCAGACTTATTTGGGATTTAAAATATTTTAAGCATTCTTTTCTCCTAGTTTTTATAGATTTGGTCTTAAGAACATTCACTCACTACTGATGTTTTAGGATTTAATACGTGGATTATTGGACAGTCCATGGTGGGACATAGAATGTCCTCCAGTAACGTTTTCGGTATTTTTCTTCCAGCTCAGACCTTCCAGTGATGAATCTCATGATGGAATATTTGCTCTCTCTGTTAAATCTCTGACTCAGACCAGCATTATGAATCAGGGATCCTGTTTGTTCGGACCCGGAGCCAGACGGACTGTCGTTGAGCTGAACGGAGTCTTTCTGGTCCTCATAACAGCCTCTGCATCCTAATCATACTGATTCACTGAGCTTCTGTCTTCACCGCCTCCCAGACTAACAGCCTGATTTCAGGATTCATCACTCTGCTTTTGAATAATAACAAAGTCTGACACGTTCAGTTCTGTCCTGGTAATTAATAATAATAATAATAATGTTAGCGGGTTTGGGCTGAAGTGTTTCTTGACGCTGTGGCTGTTGAAGCTGCTCCTCATGTAAATCCTCTAAACTGTGAAACTGTGTGATTGTTAGCTCAGAGCGAGTTGCCAGAAATAGGGCATGTAAGATGTGAGTGAACCCGGAGGGAGCTCTCCTCCACATTTTTATTCCAATATTTGCTGACGACTGAAGGCAGTTCAGTGTTGTGGCGATTGTCAGGATGATGAATGCGGTCCCACTTATCGGACTGTTCAGGGTTCTACAGTTCTCTGACAGTGAGGGATTGTCCATTTGTTCCTGAGCCAATCAGACTGCTGGATAAAAGCCCGCAGAACACCAACAACAAACAGCTGTTTATGACACTTTTAAAACAGGAAGTGAAGGTTTGACATGAGAGCATCTTCTATCAGTATTCAAGGAATGTGACCTCCAGTGTGTGAACAGGAATGCAGTGGACTGACGGTCAGAAACACTGTCCTCATGGACGTGAACGTGTTTAAAATGCTAACGGCTACAGGACGCTGTTTGACTCAGACTGCAAGGAATCATGAAATGCTAATGTTCACATCCAGACTGGTCAAGCAGTTATTTCTGATCGTTGTTCTAGTCGGGTTGTGTCTGAGTTTTGATTTTTGACAACAGAACAGGTGTTTTTATTGCGTATTGTGGTTCAGAGCATTGTGGGGTTTTAGCTAGCAACAGACCACCATGACAGAGACTATTGTAGCAGTTAATGACTTCCAACCAGCGCTTACAGAGAGTGAACCGGACTGAACTTATTGAGAACAGATGACATGTTTTTTGGTGTTTGTGTTGCTGAGAGTATTTTAGGGTTTTAACTAGCAGCGACCACCTTGTGTAGCGGTTAATGACCTCTGATCAGAGCTAACATGCAAACAATGAACTGAGTATAACCAGAAATAAAACTTAAAATGGCATTCTGAGTGTTTGTTTTTAATGAATGCATTTTTTGCTGTATTCATTGTAGAAAGTAGAAACATCATTTCTCAGTATTTCAAATTAACTTTTTAACTAAGAAACTGTTCCTGATAAATCCGGATGTCTGAAAAGACGAGTCAATTTTATAAAACAACTAGTTTAACCAATTATTATTGTTACATTTTGCAGAATTAAACATTTCAAATGAATCCAACAAGCTGCTCGGTTTAAATAACTTTTATTTTCTTCAAGTCCAGATGTTTTTGAAATGTTGATTTTATGAGTCACTCTGTTGGATTTAGGTTCAGATATCTCTAAAAATAAGTTGTTGATGGAACTTAAAGCAAATTTTGTATTTATTCTAAGTCTAAAGAACTCCAACAGCTGCTTATCACATGCTGAGACTTTGGAAAGTTTGGTAGAAAGCAGGTTTAAAGATGTTTTGGTTCCAGATTTTACCAGTTTTTGGTATAAAAGCGGACATTTCAACATCCTCTTATTGTCTAGTTGTTTTCTGACGGTCGCATCTCTCGGTTTGATGACAATTCTCACCACAGCTGTCGCCTTTAACTCGTCTGTTTGATGAGTTTGTCAGACAACTTTAGAAAATCTTTATTCAGCTTGAAGTTGCTGCTGGTTAGCGGGAAGTCTTAATGAGTTTCAGTTTCCTCCTCGTCCTGCCGTCAGACGACAAACAGAAAAACCTGTCAATGAAAACAGCTTTATTAAAATACACCAAAGCAGATCCTGTTTCCTCTTCAGGCGTCTGATCTTCAGCCAAACTCTGCTCCGTTCACAAACCACCGTCTGGTCCGGATCATCTCAACTTCTGCCACATGAAAGTTTCACATTTAACTGAGTCGGACTAAAACCCGAGCAACCAGCCAACATCTGGAGCCAAAAATATGGTCAGAAGTCAACAAATATATGAAACATTTGGTGTTCTGAGTTCAACTAACAGCCAGGAACAGACTAATGAGAATATTGTTGATCAGATTCAGAAGCTCTGCTCTGGTCTTCAACTTTATCAGAAACTTCTCAAAGTCTAGAAAACTCACCTGAAAGTGAGTCTCAGAACAGAAAACTGCATGTTTTAAACCCTGAAGATTAAATTCCACTTTTCCACATATTTATTCCCTTCACTATTTATTATTTACTTTCTTCTTATTTTTTGGTAATGCTGGCATGAAATAGTTGAGTATTTATTCATATTTGGCACAATATTGTTTTAAATAACAGTTAAATGTCCTTTTTTACTTGAGAGCTCCATCAGATAGAAGAACTGATGCTGAAAAACATTCATTTATTCTCGTGTTTTTTTATCGGAATTAGGGCTGGGCGATATGGGAAAAAGTTTATCACGATATTTTTTTTCATATCAGTCGATATCGATATATATCACGATATAAAACAAATCACTATTTTTGTCACTCTTAAATGTTCCCCGTTACTCTAAAATGAGATTTAAAGATATCAGAAGGTTAATTTTTATTTAAATATTTATTTTCCATCAAAGTTGAACATGACATGTAATGTAACATTAGAAAACTGTTTCAAACAGGTACACAAACACCTCCAAATAAATTATAAAAATCTTAATTTGAAAACTAAAATCTTAAAGCTTTCAAGTCTTAAAGGAGAACAGAAACAAAACGGACATTCTTTTGTCAATGTCAGATAGCAATAAATAAAATGGGTATTAAAATATAAATAAATTCTCAAGACCTCACCTTCATGTATTATTTTAAATGTTGTTTTATAGAACAAAAAAATACAAAAAAATTGTTTATATGCTCAGTGCAATTTCAAGCAGCTTTCAAAGAGAGCATAAATAAAATAGGCATTGACTCAACTGTTACACACGTGGACAAAATTGTTGGTACCCCTCAGTTAAAGAAGGAAAAACCCACAATTCTCACTGAAATCACTTGAAACTCACAAAAGTAACAATAAATAAAAATTTATTGAAAATTAAATAATCAAAAACAGCCATTACTTTTGAATTGTTGATTAACATAATTATTTAAAAAAACAAACTAATGAAACAGGCCTGGACAAAAATGATGGTACCTCTATAAAAGATTGAAAACTATTTGACCAGAGTGACATGATTAACTCAGGTGTGTCATTTAATTGACATCACATGTGTTTCCAAACTCATAATCAGTCAGTCTGCCTATTTAAAGGGAGACAAGTAGTCACCCTGCTGTTTGGTGAAAAGGTGTGTACCACACTGAACATGGACAACAGAAAGCGAAGGAGAGAATTGTCCCAGGACATCCGAAAAAAAATTATAGACAAACATCTTAAAGGTAAAGGCTATAAGACCATCTCTAAACAGCTTGAAGTTCCTGTGACAACAGTGGCTCATATTATTCAGAAGTTCAAGACCCACGGGACAGTAGCCAACCTCCCTGGACGTGGCCGCAAGAGGAAAATTGATGACAAATTGAAGAGACGGATCGTTGGAATTGTATCCAAAGAGCCCAGAGCAACCTCCAAAGAAATTAAAGGTGAACTCCAAGGCCAAGGTACGTCAGTGTCAGATCGCACCATTCGTCGTTGTTTGAGCCAAAGTGGACTTCATGGGAGACGACCAAGGAGGACACCACTGCTGAAAAAAACTCATAAAAAAGCCAGACTGGAATTTGCAAAAATGCATGTTGACAAGCCACAAAGCTTCTGGGAGAATGTCCTTTGGACAGATGAGACCAAACTGGAGCTTTTTGGTAAGGCACATCAACTCTATGTTCATAGACTCAAAAACCAAGCATACGAAGAAAAGAGCACTGTCCCTACGGTGAAACATGGAGGAGGCTCAGTAATGTTTTGGGGCTGCTTTGCTGCATCTGGCACAGGGTGTCTTGAAAGTGTGCAAGGTACGATGAAATCTGAAGACTATCAAGGCATTCTGGAGAGAAATGTGCTGCCTAGTGTCAGAAAGCTTGGTCTCAGTCGCAGGTCATGGGTCTTCCAACAGGACAACGATCCAAAACACACAGCCAAAAACACCCAAGAATGGCTGAGAGAAAAGCGTTGGACTATTCTAAAGTGGCCTTCTATGAGCCCAGATCTGAATCCCATTGAACATATGTGGAAGGAGCTGAAGCATGCCATTTGGAGAAGACACCCATCAAACCTGAGACAACTGGAGCTGTTTGCTCATGAGGAGTGGGCCAAAATACCTGTTGACAGCTGCAGAACGCTCATTGACAAATACAGAAATCGTTTAATTGCAGTGATTGCCTCAAAAGGTTGTGCAACAAAATATTAAGTTATGGGTACCATCATTTTTGTCCAGCCCTATTTCATTAGTTTGTTTTTTTAAATGATTATGTTAATCAACAATTCAAAAGTGATGGCTGATTTTGATTATTTAATTTTCAATAAATTTTTATTTATTGTTACTTTTGTGAGTTTCAAGTGATTTCAGTGAGAATTGTGGGTTTTTCCTTCTTTAACTGAGGGGTACCAACAATTTTGTCCACGTGTGTACAAGCCTATGCTCAGAAAAAAAGGCACAAGAAACCCTAATTAGTGCAGTACTGTCAATCTTTCAGTCAGACAGACATAAGTCTAGAGGTTGCGGGCAAGGAAGACAAGTCTATCTACTGTTTCTGGTTTTATAGCTGCCCTGTGGCAGGTCACAACATTACCCCCTGTGCTAAATACCCTCTCAGAAGGGGTGCTGGTCGCTGGGATGCACAAGTAGCGCTTTGCCAGGAAGCTCACTCTTGTGTAGTTTTTTTCATGGATTTTCCACCATTGCAGTGGGTCCATTTCACTGTCTGATTCTGGTACCAGCAAGTACTTTTCAAGTTCCCTTTCCACTGTCTCTCTGTCAGTAAGTCCTGTGCGAGTGGGACATGGTTTTTAAAGAAACTGCCCAATGATTTCCTCTGTTTCTTCTGGGTGGGTAGCACTGCAGCAGCTCCTTCCTCTTCTTCTCCTGGTCCCTCTGTTCTAGCTGAAGTAGACAGGTCCTGGTTTCCCTCCAACATCTCAGACATTGCTCTCATTTTGATGGCGTCAATCTTTTCTGGCTTGATGTATTGTACCTTAAAACGGGGATCCACCAAGGTTGCCATATCAAGCAGGTCATCTGTTTTCTGGTCAGCATACTTTTCATCCAGGTGTGCCATGACTGCCATCTTCATGTCCTTTGTGAGCTGTGATTCATCATCAGATGTTTTCAGAATCTGTGTTTTGAAGAGGTGCAGCATCGGCTTGAGGGATGACACACTCACATAACATTCTCCAGAGAGTGAATCAGTGAAATCCAGTCGTGGATTAAGGGCCACATGCATACTCTCCAGCACTTCTAGGTCTTGCCAGGAGGGAACCAAGTGCCTGGTCTTCTTATCTGCACCCAGTACTTCAGAGATGGCTTTGTGTTGCTCCAACACCCTCTCAACCATTTTCTGACGTGAGCCCCTCCTGGTGGGTGACTCTGTCACCAGCTTGTGTTGGGGTAGGTGAAACTCTTCCTGAGCAGCAGCCAAGGCTCTCTTCTTCTTCCAAGAGAAAGTGAAGGAAGCCACCACTTTCTTGCACACACCCACAGCTCGCTCCACCCTCGTGTCTTTTCCTGCTTTCTCTGTGGAAATAAGATAAACAGCAACAGCATCAATTAAACTGTTGTTAAAAGGTTATTTTACAGTATATATTGTTGCTATTTTGTCTCTCCTTTTCTGATTGATATTTTATAGATCCTTGTTTTTTTGTACTTCTTGTTTACTGAATTGAAATTTCCAAAAAATATTCAATTACTAAAAAATATTACTTCAGGAAGCAGGCAAATATTTTCCCTCTTGGCAGACACATAAGTAATGTGAAAATATGCAACAGTACAATAAGTTAAATGCTAATTTAACATGCCAAAATCGAATCCCTCTAGCCCAGATTTAGTTTGCATAATGCAATATTGTACTTAAACCTTCAAAACACTTTTTTTTAATATACAGTAAACCTGCATAGCTGTACTTTTAACTTCATTAAGGGGTTAGAAGGGGCAGGGGTAAATTCTGTCCCCACCAGGGATACAAATTATTTCAGCAGAGGCAGGAATACAGCAGAGGGGGGCTTACCAACAGCTGAGAGAAGTCGATGTCCAAAGCATTGCAGTCGAGTCCAGTTGTTGAGGGATGTGGCCTTGACTATATTGGTCCCACTGTCAGTTGTGATGCAGACTTTTTTTCTTCACTCAAGCCCCAGGATGCAAGTGCTTCTGACAGTCCTGCAGCAATGATTTCACCTGTATGGTCTTCGAGGAAGTATGCAGTCTGAAGACATTTGCTTTTCAAAATCCAATCTTGGTCAATGAAGTGTGCAGTCAGGCTCAGGTATGGTTCTGATGTGTGACTTGACCACATATCTGACGTGGTAGCAAAGTATGAAACACTTTGCAGTTCCTTCTCAACTGCCTCTCTACACTCCACATACAGCTGTGGAAGTGCAGTCTGGGAGAAATGTTTACGCCCAGGGAGTTGGTAACGAGGGTCCATTACTTTAACCATCGACTTGAATCCCTTATTTTCGACTGTGCTTATTGGTAACATGTCCTTTGCAATACAATAAGCAACTGCATTTGTGAGGTCTCTGTGTCTCTTCAATTTTTTATCGTAAGGCATTGCGCTGCAGAAAGCGGACTGGATGGTCTGCTGTTGTGGCTGCACAGGCGTTGTGGGCGGCGGCATAGCCCTTGCTCCGCTCGGGGCTTGTAAACTTTTGCATTGTGCGTGCTCTGCAGCGTAGCACTGCTTCAGGTGGTAAAAAAGATTTGTCATATTCCCTGTCTTTGTGGGAACATGCACTCTATATAATTTGCAATGCACACTACTCTGTTTTTTGTCCGACCTCAAAAAAAACAAAATACGTCCATGCCACCGACGTTTTTGTGCCTTTCTTGTCAACAATGTCGCTGTCCTCCGTTGAGCCTTGGGCTGTTTCTTCCGCAGTTTCATCGGGGGGAACACTCATTTTCTTTTTTTCGGCGTTTTCTCACGGCCAGTGCTGTCGGCTGCATGTGTTGCGACTGGTTGCTACTAGCTGCTCGCCTGCTATTCTGTGTTGTGTGCTACTTGGCTCTATTCCAGCACGTGATTGGTTCAGGCGGACTCGGAGCAACTCCCATTGTCATTGGCTATTCGTTTATTGTCTATCAAAACACAGACAAATGCCGTCTATCGAAAAGTCTATCGCCCATGTTTTATATCTACATCAAGGGAAAGTTATTTTTCGATATACTGTATATCGTCATCGTTTTATCGCCCAGTCCTAATCGGAATACATGCGAAGGTTGTCGGATTTTAAAAGTTTTGACACTGACTGCTAAATTACTGGTGGAGTGACATCTGGACTGGAAAATAACTTAAAACAATGAAAAAATAATCATGCTAATTGAGTTTTGTAGGGTGTAAGAGCTCATCAGTGGGATTAGAAATCAGTAAAAAAGGTAAAAACACACTGATACACCAAGTTCAAATGTGTTTTTAGTGCTCCAGATAAGAACACACTGCAGGTAAGCGGCTGGAAGGACTCTGGCTCATATTAAATAGAAGATTGAGTTGTTGTGAACAGAATAAGATCTCTTGTCTGGAATCCGTTGAGTCCAGAGCTGAGCTCAGATCAGACGGAGCACGAATCTGTCGAGGATTTTCTTCGCCTTTGTTCTCCGGTCCGTTGCCGAGGAAACTCTGACAGAAGTGAATCTAAAAAACAAACTTTCATCCTTTTCTGAATGATTCCTTCCTAAAGGCAAACTAATTACTGCCAGTCTGTTCTATATTCAAGATTAAACTTAAGCTTTTCCTTTTTATTGTTTATTAAAATGCAGTATTTTATTTTTTGTACACCAAATATCTGCTGGAAACTCAATTTACTGTTTGTGAAAATATCAATTTTTAAGGCATTTTTAAGATGTTTAAAATAAAAAAATGAATATCTACAGATGTTACTGGGGTTATTTTACTAAACTTTTTATCTTTAGTCAACACTCTAAAAAAATGTGTCCAAAACTGAAAACCTGGTCACAGAGATCCCAGAAAAACAGATTCAAAAGCTGTGAAAATAACACAGATATCTGCAAATTCATTAGATTTTAGCTGATTAAAAAGTCAAACAGTTTAATTTACAGCTGAACCCTGGAACAGAACAAATTTCTGTTTGTAAAGATCCAGATTTTTGACGTGGACATTATTTAATTCTCAGTTCTGCTCTAAACTCCAGTGAGGAATCCTCAGGTTTCCTCCCACAGTTTCAGGACGTGATGCTGATTAAAAGTCTGAAACTTTAAGGACTGAGGTTGTTTTAAAGTTTGAGGTCACAATACCGGTTGCCTTAAAGAGACTCCGATAGAGAAGCACTTTGCTGTGACATTTAAAGCCTTCCTCTTCATCTTCCTCCCCGTCTAGACTTCCGTTCAAACACTTTTTATGATCGTATGTTTCAGCTCTTTCATCATTTTACTGATTTTACAGTCGAAATGGTGTCATTTTCTTAATGACAACAATAATAATCATAATACATTTTATTTATAGCTGTCTTTGAGAACACTCCAAGTCACTCTAGTTCAAACGCATCAACAACATAAAATCTAAAGATCTAAAAAGTTTTAAAGAAGAAATTTATGATTTTAAATCAACAGAAGAAGAAAGAGGAAGGAAGTCAGAGAGAGGAGGACGTTTGGAGGGTTTAGAGATTTAAAATGTCCAGCATGTCGATGGTTCTGATGTCAGGGAGGAAGGTCCAGAGGATGAAGGTTCTGGAGGTCATGGAGCTCATGGTGGTCGTGGTGGAGGAATGGTGAGGCTGAAGGTGGTAGATGATCTGAGAGTCCTGCTGGGTGTGTTGATGTGGAGCTCAGTGAGGTACGGAGGGATGAGGTTATGGAGAGCCTTGAAGGTTAGGAGAACAGTTCTGTAGATGGTGTGGTGATTGGGAGCCAGTGAAGGTGTTGGAGAACCAGGGTGATGTGGTGGAGAGAAGGTGTCCTGGTGATGATCCAGCTGCTGCATTCTGGACTAGTTGGAGTTTATGGAGGGACTGGAGACCAGGAATAGTCCAGGTAGAAGGAACCAGAGAGAGGACCAGGATGGAGGAGCTGACAGGATGAAGGTTGTTATGGAGATAGAAGTAAGCAGACCCAGTGATGTTCCTGATGTGGGTTTGGAATGAGGAGGACACCCATACTCTGGACCTGTGGAGAGAACGAGGAGCTGTTGATGATGAAACTGTTGCTTTTTGTGAGAATGGATTTAGAACCAATAAGGAGAACCTCAGTCTGGTCACTGTTGAGTCTGAGGAATCTGGAGGAGAACCAGGATGTGACTTCCTGGAGGCGTTCCCAGAGGGTGTTGGGTTTTGGTTGAAAGGTAGAGCTGAGTGTCATCTGCATAGCAGTGAACCTGAATGTTGTTTTTATGGAATGTGTGACCGAGGGGGAGAAGATAAATTATGAGGTGGATGTGCCAAGAACAGAGCCTTGAGGAACACCAGAGGAGACAGGAGATGATGAGATGTAGAAGTTTTTAATCTGATGAGAACCAGTCCAGAGGTGATCATGATGAACTGATGGATGGCGTCTGTGGAGGAGGATGATGGGAGATGGAAATTTATTTATGGAGATGCTGAAGTTATAAAAGAGGAAAAGATATAAAATCTATTTTTATGTAAAGATTCTGTAGAGTTTCGATCTTGTTATGTCCTCTAACAAAATTAGATAAATTTGTAGAATAACAGTAAATGTTCAATAAACATCAGTGTTGTCTACATCCTCATCCTGGAGATCATCTGTTTAGTCCAGAGCAGATCTAAAGTGCATCATCTGGGGTTTCTGACCTGTCATCTCTGGTTTCTAACCCATCATCTCTGGTTCCTGAGCCGTCATGGTGGAGCTTCCTGGTGTTTGAGGCTGTAGATGAACGATCAGACGGCAGCAGAGGGAGGAGGTAGAAGGTTGACAGTCCAGGATTTGGAGCTTCAGGGACAGATGGTTGTGGAGGCAGAGATGTTCAGGAGATCGCCGAGCAAACAGGAAACCTCTGAACGGGTGGACGGATCTGGGAAAGCAGATGCTAAAAACTGTCCCGACAGGAAAACAACAAGCCTCTCACCAGTCCTGAAGTTTTAAATCCTCAGAAAACAGAAGACAAATCCTTCCTCCAGTCTGTTCAACTTCTAGCAGATTCAGCTTCAGCATCTCTGCAGGGTTCAGATGAAAACAGAAGCTGTTCTTCACTGTTATTATCTTCAGCTTCCCGTCACCTCGTTCCTCCAAAAATAAAGTTCTTCTGCAACTAAACTACAATCAGGACATATTTTTATGAAGTAGTTTGAAATATTTCCTTTTTCAGCTCCATTTATTGCACGTTGTTTTGTGCCATAGTTTAATTGTCTTCCTTGAATGTGAGCTATAAAAGCAGGAAAATGAAAGCTATAGGGATCAGAAATGCATTCATGATTCGTCTCAAACAAGCAAAATCTGAGAATAACGCTAAAAACGTAACTGAGATTTAGTTTAGTTGAACAGAAACTGAATATTTAGGAGGCAAGGAGCTGACAGAGTCAAGTTTTATTCTCAGTTTGTTTTGATTTGAAGGAAGTGAGATTAATGTGTTCAGTCTCTGATTTATCCAGCTGGATCTCCATGGTAACCGATGGTGAACAGCTAACCTGCTCTGGATGAGTTTCCGTTCAGAGTTTAGATTTCTTCTCCTTGTTCAGACTCTCAGGTTTTATCTGGACCTTTGAGCTGACGTTGGAGATCCACCGAAGGAACCGAACACTTTACGTGTCGCAGCAGAAACTTTCATTATTCAGCTGAAGAAGCAGGAAATGACTGAGTGTGTTTGGATGTCCTGACCTCATTTCTTCGTCTCCTTTATTACTGGATGGAGTCAGAACCAAATGTTGGTGTTTAAATGAATGAAGTTAAAGTTTCAGAGCGCTAACACATAAATAAATCAATAAATCAATAAATAAACTCACACTGTTTAAAGTTTCTACCAGCATTCCTCGTTTTGCAGAACTTCTCACATAACATTTATTAATACCTGTCCTTTATGACAGCCTGTCATTATCCTGAAGCAGTGACTGGTCCGTTTAATGGTCAGAGTCTGACAGAATTAAACTGGTTAAAGGAAAGTCTAACTCTGACTGAGGCTTCAGGTCTAGTTTAGGTTTTTCTGTTTTCTGTTTTTGGAGCTTTTGTCATTTGTGGTAAATCAGAATCGTCTTAATTAGATTTTCATTTAGTTTCTTTCAGCCTCGTCGTCTGTGGGTTCATTTATTTCCATTATTCTACATCCAGCTGAAGAAAAACAGTTCGGATCAGTCCCAGATATTTCTCCATGACGGACACTGAACTAGAATTCAGGTATTAGACAGGCTTTAATTTAACTTTAAAAAGCAGCTTCATGTTGTCTAATGTGATCTTTAACTGAGTATTTATGACTTTGGTTAAACACTAAAGGCGCTGTTTTGCTTCAGGACTTTATGTTATTATCTATTTACTGATAAATCAACAAAGTAATGATCAATAGCAGAATAAAGGTTTCAGTCAGAGCTGCTTTCTGTCTGAGATGAAGCTGATTAAAAGGCCTCCACATCTCTGGACTTCTTCAAGTTTGATCTCCTCCTCTTCTTCAGAGATTCCATAGAAGCTCCTCTCCAAAGGACGGATGGATAATTCATGGAGAACATCACATTCCAGTCATTAGGATCAACAGTCGCTGCATTAATCAGACTCTGAATGCTTTGGTCTGTTTCCAGCTCCAGACACGATAAAGACCACCCAGCTGCCTCCGGAAAGACCTTCTAAACCGTCCATCCAGAACTTCTAAAGGACAGAGGTCATCTGATCACTGGTGGTCTCAGAAACCTCGAATCCTTAGAGCCACCAGACAGGAAGCTGGAGAGACACCATTATGTTCTACTGAAGCTGTAGAACATCTGTCCACCTGTAGAACATCTGTCCTGTAGAACATCTGTCCTTCTGTAGAACATCTGTCCTGTAGAACATCTGTCCACCTGTAGAACATTTGTCCTGTAGAACATCTGTCCACCTGTAGAACATCTGTCCTGTAGAACATCTGTCCTCCTGTAGAACATCTGTCCTCCTATAGAACATCTGTCCTTCTGTAGAACATCTGTCCTTCTGTAGAACATTTGTCCTGTAGAACATCTGTCCTGTAGAACATCTGTCCTCCTGTAGAACATCTGTCCTTCTGTAGAACATTTGTCCTGTAGAACATCTGTCCTTCTGTCGAACATCTGTCCTGTAGAACATCTGTCCTTCTGTAGAACATCTGTCCTCCTGTAGAACATCTGTCGTGTAGAACATCTGTCCTTCTGTAGAACATCTGTCCTCCTGTAGAACATCTGTCCTGTAGAACATCTGTCCTCCTGTAGAACATCTGTCCTCCTGTAGAACATCTGTCCTTCTGTAGAACATCTGTCCTCCTATAGAACATCTGTCCTCCTGTAGAACATCTGTCCTCCTGTAGAACATTTGTCCTGTAGAACATCTGTCCTTCTGTAGAACATTTGTCCTGTAGAACATCTGTCCTTCTGTCGAACATCTGTCCTGTAGAACATCTGTCCTTCTGTAGAACATCTGTCCTCCTGTAGAACATCTGTCGTGTAGAACATCTGTCCTTCTGTAGAACATCTGTCCTCCTGTAGAACATCTGTCCTCCTGTAGAACATCTGTCCTCCTGTAGAACATCTGTCCTCCTATAGAACATCTGTCCTCCTGTAGAACATCTGTCCTCCTGCAGAACATTTATCCTGTAGAACATCTGTCCTCCTGTAGAACATCTGTCCTGTAGAACATCTGTCCTCCTGTAGAACATCTGTCCTCCTGTAGAACATCTGTCCTGTAGAACATCTGTCCTCCTGTAGAACATCTGTCCTCCTGTAGAACATCTGTCCTGTAGAACATCTGTCCTCCTGTAGAACATCTGTCCTGTAGAACATCTGTCCTCCTGTAGAACATCTGTCCTGTAGAACATCTGTCCTCCTGTAGAACATCTGTCCTTCTGTAGAACATCTGTCCTCCTATAGAACATCTGTCCTCCTGTAGAACATCTGTCCTGTAGAACATCTGTCCTCCTGTAGAACATCTGTCCTCCTGTAGAACATCTGTCCTGTAGAACATCTGTCCTCCTGTAGAACATCTGTCCTGTAGAACATCTGTCCTTCTGTAGAACATCTGTCCGCCTATAGAACATCTGTATTCTGGTATCAGATGGAGGTAAAATGATCCTAGTTCTGACCAACCACCTCCCAACATCCTGATATGAGCTCTCGCGTTTACCCAGAATCACCTTCTTCAAGTTTCTCCAGCCTCAGATCATCACACCGTCAGGACGATGCATCCACGATGCACTGTGGTCGAAACCAAATTGTGCCAAAATTATTCAAATTTGTGGTCCATGTGGTACTTTTAGTGTGATTTTCCATGTTTTTCCTGGCATATTTGAACCTTTCAAGGTAGTTTTGGTACTTTTTGTGTGATTTTGGTACTGTTTGTGATGATTTCAGTACTTTTTGGTGTGATTTCCCATGTTTTTCCTGGTATATTTGAAGCTTTCAGGATAGTTTTGGCCCAAATTTCGGTGATTTTGGTTCTTTTTGTGGTCATTCTGTGCTTTCCCATGTTTTTTTGTTACTTTGGTGTCAGTTTTTACCAGAACTTGAAGTGTTTTCCTCCTAAATGTCATTTCTCTGCTGGACTGATGAAGTTCTGAGTTGAATAAATCTTATTTCGTCACTGAACTAAACTCTGATGCTTCCGTGAGGATTCTTGCTGCTGAGATGCTGCAGGCCTCCTACCTTCTGAAACCTTTAGAGAACCTTTGTGGAACGCTCGGTGCATTGTGGAAGAAGTCAGACGTCTTGTTTTGCTTTGCTGGGAGCAAACTGAAGTCAGTGAATTGTTTAAAGATCGTCTTCAGCCTGCAGCTTCCTTCGCACTCATTCATCTCATCTGTGGAGTTTCAGAGGAATAAATGGAGGAGAACAGAAGTCCTGATCACTAAACACTGGTTTTTATGCAGTGGTTCGATCGTGCAGACGCTGAGGTCCGATAGAGTCCAGAGAATGTGACTGTTCTATTGAATAAGTGAGGAACTAGCCTGAGGAAGGACATTCCCAGACAATCTGCTATTTGTTGAGCCGATAATGGAGCAGCAGACGGGTAAATGTTCAGTCTTTGTCTAGCGGTGGCATTTAGCGGTATCAGACAGAGCACAGAGGTCTGGATGTATCACAGAGCTCATTCTCATATTTATTAGGGGGAATGCTGGGCTATTATTCCTCTTTATCCTCAGAATTCCTGCTCTCTACTTTGATTCAGACTCATTTGTAAGCTCCTTTCATTTTTATTCGCTCATTCAGTCAGAGCCTGGAAACAGAAGAATCAATAACATGAATTAATCCACAGATTACTGGACTACGACTCACAACGATTTCCTGTTCAGGAATCAGAAAGACTTCTGCTCAGAATCACAGAAACGACTCCTGAAATCCTCCAGAGTGGGAGGAAACAGCAGAAAAAACATTTTACACAACGAATGATTCTCCTGTTACACAGTAACGGGAATAAGTTGGACTGACGATGATTCCACACGTGTGAAGCAAAATAAAACCATGAAAATGTTCCCGTTATATCAGGAATATCTTTATAGTTCACTTTATAAGTCCAGCAGACAGACTCAGGATCAGAGCTGAAGAACACATTCTACCCCTAACCCTAATGATGAAACAACATACATAATAAAATATGTATTAATAACATAATAATATATAACATGATAAAACATAATAATAAGAATAACCCTAGTGATGAAACAACATACATAATAAAATATGTATTAATAACATCATAATATATAACATAATACACAATAAAACGACTGATGATTCATAGTTTTTAATTCCTGGAGGTGTGTTGATTCTGACATGACCCATCATTACAGCTGTTCACAATCTGAGGATGGACCAGAACCAGACAGAACCTGAAAGAGAACTGAACCAGAACCAAAACCAGAAGGAACCTGAACCAGAACCAGAGAGAACCAGAACCTGAACCAGAACCAGACAGAACCAGAACCAGAACCAGACAGAAGGACATAAAGACTCATCAAGCTCTGAATGCTGTAAACTGGTTTGATCCATGACATTAAAATGTTCTAGAAACACCACAAGATTCCTTCAGCAGAGTTAAAGTTTTAGCCAATCAGAGACGAGTTTTTACACAGAATCAAACATGTCTACTGATGATTCTGGAGGTAAAAAGGATTCTTCCATCATCTATAATAGTTCTGACCACCTACCAACCTGATGATATGACCTTTAAAGTTTACCCACAATGACCTTTTTGTAGTTTTCTCCAGCCTCAGATCATCACACTGTCAGGACTCTACATTCACTGTGGTAGTCCTGGTCATATAGGAGGCATCAAACATCCACAAATAGACAGATTTAGTCCTATCTTCTTGATATTTTGTGCCGAATTTGAGTTTTTGTTGCAGTTTCACCTGTTTTGTGATTTTGGTACTTTTGGAACAAACCTATACCATCAGGTTGGTACCGTTTAATCCCGGGTTGCTGTGAGTTGGACTGAATGGAACTCAGACCTGGGGGGATAAAACGATTCAGAAAAGGACGTAGACTTTAATTTACCTGAATCTTCAGAATTTCACTCATTTCTCAGTGACGAAATAAAAGAACCTCAGAATGAATCGACTTCAAACGTCCTTTCTGTCAGTCAGTTTCTGGACTTCAATGATTTCTGTCCTGTTCTGTGACGGTAGATGCTGGTTGGACCGTCTTTTTGTCCTGTTCTGTGACGGTAGATGCTGGTTGGACCGTCTTTTTGTCCTGTTCTGTGACGGTAGATGCTGGTTGGACCGTCTTTTTGTCCTGTTCTGTGATGGTAGATGCTGGTTGGACCGTCTTTTTGTCCTGTTCTGAAGGGTAGATTCTGGTTGGACCGTCTTTTTGTCCTGTTCTGTGACGGTAGATGCTGGTTGGACGGTCTTTTTGTCCTGTTCTGAAGGGTACATTCTGGTTGGACTGTCTTTTTGTCCTGTTCTGTGACGGTAGATGCTGGTTGGACCGTCTTTTTGTCCTGTTCTGTGACGGTAGATGCTGGTTGGACCGTCTTTTTGTCCTGTTCTGAAGGGTAGATGCTGGTTGGACCGTCTTTTTGTCCTGTTCTGTGACATTAGATGCTGGTTGGACCGTCTTTTTGTCCTGTTCTGTGACGGTAGATACTGGTTGGACCGTCTTTTTGTCCTGTTCTGTGATGGTAGATGCTGGTTGGACCGTCTTTTTGTCCTGTTCTGTGACATTAGATGATGGTTGGACCGTCTTTTTGTCCTGTTCTGTGACATTAGATGATGGTTGGACCGTCTTTTTGTCCTGTTCTGTGACATTAGATGTTGGTTGGACCGTCTTTTTGTCCTGTTCTGTGACGGTAGATGCTGGTTGGACCATCTTTTTGTCCTGTTCTGAAGGGTAGATGCTGGTTGGACCGTCTTTTTGTCCTGTTCTGTGACGGTAGATGCTGGTTGGACCGTCTTTTTGTCCTGTTCTGTGACGGTAGATGCTGGTTGGACTGTCTTTTTGTCCTGTTCTGTGACATTAGATTCTGGTTGGACCGTCTTTTTGTCCTGTTCTGTGACGGTAGATGCTGGTTGGACCGTCTTTTTGTCCTGTTCTGAAGGGTAGATGCTTGTTGGACCGTCTTTTTGTCCTGTTCTGTGACGGTAGATGCTGAGATGCTGGTTGGACCGTCTTTTTGTCCTGTTCTGTGACAGTAGATGCTGAGATGCTGGTTGGACCGTCTTTTTGTCCTGTTCTGTGACGGTAGATGCTGGTTGGACCGTCTTTTTGTCCTGTTCTGAAGGGTAGATGCTGGTTGGACCGTCTTTTTGTCCTGTTCTGAAGGGTAGATGCTGGTTGGACCGTCTTTTTGTCCTGTTCTGTGACAGTAGATGCTGGTTGGACCGTCTTTTTGTCCTGTTCTGAAGGGTAGATGCTGGTTGGACCGTCTTTTTGTCCTGTTCTGTGACGGTAGATGCTGGTTGGACTGTCTTTTTGTCCTGTTCTGAACGGTAGATGCTGGTTGGACCGTCTTTTTGTCCTGTTCTGTGACATTAGATGATGGTTGGACCGTCTTTTTGTCCTGTTCTGTGACATTAGATGATGGTTGGACCGTCTTTTTGTCCTGTTCTGTGACGGTAGATGCTGGTTGGACCGTCTTTTTGTCCTGTTCTGTGACGGTAGATGCTGGTTGGACTGTCTTTTTGTCCTGCTCTGAAGGGTAGATGCTGGTTGGACCGTCTTTTTGTCCTGTTCTGTGACAGTAGATGCTGGTTGGACCGTCTTTTTGTCCTGTTCTGTGACGGTAGATGCTGGTTGGACCGTCTTTTTGTCCTGTTCTGAAGGGTAGATGCTGGTTGGACCGTCTTTTTGTCCTGTTCTGTGACGGTAGATGCTGGTTGGACCGTCTTTTTGTCCTGTTCTGAAGGGTAGATGCTGGTTGGACCGTCTTTTTGTCCTGTTCTGTGACGGTAGATGCTGGTTGGACCGTCTTTTTGTCCTGTTCTGAAGGGTAGATGCTGGTTGGACCGTCTTTTTGTCCTGTTCTGTGACGGTAGATTCTGGTTGGACCGTCTTTTTGTCCTGTTCTGAAGGGTAGATGCTGGTTGGACCGTCTTTTTGTCCTGTTCTGTGACAGTAGATGCTGGTTGGACCGTCTTTTTGTCCTGTTCTGTGACATTAGATTCTGGTTGGACCGTCTTTTTGTCCTGTTCTGTGACGGTAGATGCTGGTTGGACCGTCTTTTTGTCCTGTTCTGAAGGGTAGATGCTGGTTGGACCGTCTTTTTGTCCTGTTCTGTGACAGTAGATGCTGGTTGGACCGTCTTTTTGTCCTGTTCTGTGACGGTAGATGCTGGTTGGACCGTCTTTTTGTCCTGTTCTGAAGGGTAGATGCTGGTTGGACCGTCTTTTTGTCCTGTTCTGAAGGGTAGATGCTGGTTGGACCGTCTTTTTGTCCTGTTCTGAAGGGTAGATGCTGGTTGGACCGTCTTTTTGTCCTGTTCTGTGAGGGTAGATGCTGGTTGGACCGTCTTTTTGTCCTGTTCTGAAGGGTAGATGCTGGTTGGACCGTCTTTTTGTCCTGTTCTGTGACAGTAGATGCTGGTTGGACCGTCTTCTTGTCCTGTTCTGTGACATTAGATTCTGGTTGGACCGTCTTTTTGTCCTGTTCTGTGACAGTAGATGCTGGTTGGACCGTCTTCTTGTCCTGTTCTGTGACATTAGATGCTTGTTGGACCGTCTTTTTGTCCTGTTCTGTGACGGTAGATGCTGGTTGGACCGTCTTTTTGTCCTGTTCTGAAGGGTAGATGCTGGTTGGACCGTCTTTTTGTCCTGTTCTGTGACAGTAGATGCTGGTTGGACCGTCTTTTTGTCCTGTTCTGTGACGGTAGATGCTGGTTGGACCGTCTTTTTGTCCTGTTCTGAAGGGTAGATGCTGGTTGGAACGTCTTTTTGTCCTGTTCTGTGACAGTAGATGCTGGTTGGACCGTCTTTTTGTCCTGTTCTGAAGGGTAGATGCTGGTTGGACCGTCTTTTTGTCCTGTTCTGTGACGGTAGATGCTGGTTGGACTGTCTTTTTGTCCTGTTCTGAACGGTAGATGCTGGTTGGACCGTCTTTTTGTCCTGTTCTGTGACATTAGATGATGGTTGGACCGTCTTTTTGTCCTGTTCTATGACATTAGATGATGGTTGGACCGTCTTTTTGTCCTGTTCTGTGACGGTAGATGCTGGTTGGACCGTCTTTTTGTCCTGTTCTGTGACGGTAGATGCTGGTTGGACCGTCTTTTTGTCCTGTTCTGTGACGGTAGATGCTGGTTGGACTGTCTTTTTGTCCTGTTCTGAAGGGTAGATGCTGGTTGGACCGTCTTTTTGTCCTGTTCTGTGACAGTAGATGCTGGTTGGACCGTCTTTTTGTCCTGTTCTGTGACGGTAGATGCTGGTTGGACCGTCTTTTTGTCCTGTTCTGAAGGGTAGATGCTGGTTGGACCGTCTTTTTGTCCTGTTCTGTGACGGTAGATGCTGGTTGGACCGTCTTTTTGTCCTGTTCTGTGACAGTAGATGCTGGTTGGACCGTCTTTTTGTCCTGTTCTGAAGGGTAGATGCTGGTTGGACCGTCTTTTTGTCCTGTTCTGTGACGGTAGATGCTGGCTGGACTGTCTTTTTGTCCTGTTCTGAACGGTAGATGCTGGTTGGACCGTCTTTTTGTCCTGTTCTATGACATTAGATGATGGTTGGACCGTCTTTTTGTCCTGTTCTGTGACGGTAGATGCTGGTTGGACCGTCTTTTTGTCCTGTTCTGTGACGGTAGATGCTGGTTGGACTGTCTTTTTGTCCTGTTCTGAAGGGTAGATGCTGGTTGGACCGTCTTTTTGTCCTGTTCTGTGACAGGAGATGCTGGTTGGACCGTCTTTTTGTCCTGTTCTGTGACGGTAGATGCTGGTTGGACCGTCTTTTTGTCCTGTTCTGAAGGGTAGATGCTGGTTGGACCGTCTTTTTGTCCTGTTCTGTGACGGTAGATGCTGGTTGGACCGTCTTTTTGTCCTGTTCTGAAGGGTAGATGCTGGTTGGACCGTCTTTTTGTCCTGTTCTGTGACGGTAGATGCTGGTTGGACCGTCTTTTTGTCCTGTTCTGAAGGGTAGATGCTGGTTGGACCGTCTTTTTGTCCTGTTCTGTGACGGTAGATGCTGGTTGGACCGTCTTTTTGTCCTGTTCTGTGACATTAGATTCTGGTTGGACCGTCTTTTTGTCCTGTTCTGTGACGGTAGATGCTGGTTGGACCGTCTTTTTGTCCTGTTCTGAAGGGTAGATGCTGGTTGGACCGTCTTTTGTCCTGTTCTGTGACGGTAGATGCTGGTTGGACCGTCTTTTTGTCCTGTTCTGAAGGGTAGATGCTGGTTGGACCGTCTTTTTGTCCTGTTCTGTGACAGTAGATGCTGGTTGGACCGTCTTTTTGTCCTGTTCTGTGACATTAGATTCTGGTTGGACCGTCTTTTTGTCCTGTTGTGTGACGGTAGATGCTGGTTGGACCGTCTTTTTGTCCTGTTCTGTGACAGTAGATGCTGGTTGGACCGTCTTTTTGTCCTGTTCTGAAGGGTAGATGCTGGTTGGACCGTCTTTTTGTCCTGTTCTGAAGGGTAGATGCTGGTTGGACCGTCTTTTTGTCCTGTTCTGAAGGGTAGATGCTGGTTGGACCGTCTTTTTGTCCTGTTCTGTGACAGTAGATGCTGGTTGGACCGTCTTTTTGTCCTGTTCTGTGACGGTAGATGCTGGTTGGACCGTCTTTTTGTCCTGTTCTGTGACGGTAGATGCTGGTTGGACTGTCTTTTTGTCCTGTTCTGAACGGTAGATGCTGGTTGGACCGTCTTTTTGTCCTGTTCTGTGACATTAGATGATGGTTGGACCGTCTTTTTGTCCTGTTCTGTGACATTAGATGATGGTTGGACCGTCTTTTTGTCCTGTTCTGTGACGGTAGATGCTGGTTGGACCGTCTTTTTGTCCTGTTCTGTGACGGTAGATGCTGGTTGGACTGTCTTTTTGTCCTGTTCTGAAAGGTAGATGCTGGTTGGACCGTCTTTTTGTCCTGTTCTGTGACGGTAGATGCTGGTTGGACCGTCTTTTTGTCCTGTTCTGTGACGGTAGATGCTGGTTGGACTGTCTTTTTGTCCTGTTCTGTGACATTAGATTCTGGTTGGACCGTCTTTTTGTCCTGTTCTGTGACGGTAGATGCTGGTTGGACCGTCTTTTTGTCCTGTTCTGAAGGGTAGATGCTTGTTGGACCGTCTTTTTGTCCTGTTCTGTGACGGTAGATGCTGGTTGGACCGTCTTTTTGTCCTGTTCTGAAGGGTAGATGCTGGTTGGACCGTCTTTTTGTCCTGTTCTGTGAGGGTAGATGCTGGTTGGACCGTCTTTTTGTCCTGTTCTGAAGGGTAGATGCTGGTTGGACCGTCTTTTTGTCCTGTTCTGAAGGGTAGATGCTGGTTGGACCGTCTTTTTGTCCTGTTCTGTGACAGTAGATGCTGGTTGGACCGTCTTTTTGTCCTGTTCTGAAGGGTAGATGCCGGTTGGACCGTCTTTTTGTCCTGTTCTGTGACGGTAGATGCTGGTTGGACTGTCTTTTTGTCCTGTTCTGAACGGTAGATGCTGGTTGGACCGTCTTTTTGTCCTGTTCTGTGACATTAGATGATGGTTGGACCGTCTTTTTGTCCTGTTCTGTGACATTAGATGATGGTTGGACCGTCTTTTTGTCCTGTTCTGTGACGGTAGATGCTGGTTGGACCGTCTTTTTGTCCTGTTCTGTGACGGTAGATGCTGGTTGGACTGTCTTTTTGTCCTGTTCTGAAGGGTAGATGCTGGTTGGACCGTCTTTTTGTCCTGTTCTGTGACAGGAGATGCTGGTTGGACCGTCTTTTTGTCCTGTTCTGTGACGGTAGATGCTGGTTGGACCGTCTTTTTGTCCTGTTCTGAAGGGTAGATGCTGGTTGGACCGTCTTTTTGTCCTGTTCTGTGACGGTAGATGCTGGTTGGACCGTCTTTTTGTCCTGTTCTGAAGGGTAGATGCTGGTTGGACCGTCTTTTTGTCCTGTTCTGTGACGGTAGATGCTGGTTGGACCGTCTTTTTGTCCTGTTCTGAAGGGTAGATGCTGGTTGGACCGTCTTTTTGTCCTGTTCTGTGACGGTAGATGCTGGTTGGACCGTCTTTTTGTCCTGTTCTGTGACATTAGATTCTGGTTGGACCGTCTTTTTGTCCTGTTCTGTGACGGTAGATGCTGGTTGGACCGTCTTTTTGTCCTGTTCTGAAGGGTAGATGCTGGTTGGACCGTCTTTTTGTCCTGTTCTGTGACGGTAGATGCTGGTTGGACCGTCTTTTTGTCCTGTTCTGAAGGGTAGATGCTGGTTGGACCGTCTTTTTGTCCTGTTCTGTGACAGTAGATGCTGGTTGGACCGTCTTTTTGTCCTGTTCTGTGACATTAGATTCTGGTTGGACCGTCTTTTTGTCCTGTTGTGTGACGGTAGATGCTGGTTGGACCGTCTTTTTGTCCTGTTCTGTGACAGTAGATGCTGGTTGGACCGTCTTTTTGTCCTGTTCTGAAGGGTAGATGCTGGTTGGACCGTCTTTTTGTCCTGTTCTGAAGGGTAGATGCTGGTTGGACCGTCTTTTGTCCTGTTCTGAAGGGTAGATGCTGGTTGGACCGTCTTTTTGTCCTGTTCTGTGACAGTAGATGCTGGTTGGACCGTCTTTTTGTCCTGTTCTGAAGGGTAGATGCTGGTTGGACCGTCTTTTTGTCCTGTTCTGTGATGGTAGATGCTGGTTGGATCACCTTTTTGTCCTGTTCTGAAGGGTAGATGCTGGTTGGACTGTCTTTTTGTCCTGTTCTGTGAAGGTAGATGCTGGTTGGACCGTCTTTTTGTCCTGTTCTGAAGGGTAGATGCTGGTTGGACCGTCTTTTTGTCCTGTTCTGAAGGGTAGATGCTGGTTGGACCGTCTTTTTGTCTTGTTCTGTGACGGTAGATGCTGGTTGGACCGTCTTTTTGTCCTGTTCTGAAGGGTAGATGCTGGTTGGACTGTCTTTTTGTCCTGTTCTGTGAAGGTAGATGCTGGTTGGACCGTCTTTTTGTCCTGTTCTGTGACGGTAGATGCTGGTTGGACCGTCTTTTTGTCCTGTTCTGAAGGGTAGATGCTGGTTGGACCGTCTTTTTGTCCTGTTCTGAAGGGTAGATGCTGGTTGGACCGTCTTTTTGTCCTGTTCTGTGACGGTAGATGCTGGTTGGATCACCTTTTTGTCCTGTTCTGAAGGGTAGATGCTGGTTGGACTGTCTTTTTGTCCTGTTCTGTGACGGTTGTGTGGATTACAGCTCCCAGGCTTCAGATGTCCCACCGGCCACGCTCCACAGGATTATTTGAGGGATTAAGAGGCTGCTCTGTACCTACTGTATGTCCTCATTCCCCCTCATCCTCTGGAACAACTCAGTACTTCTCCTGTGAATACCAGGAGACCAAGCAGCAGAAATTAGTCCCATATTTTCAGAACAGGAGGATCCTGGTTGAACAGATTCTGCTGCAGTGTTTGTGCAGAAATCCGTCTGGATGTCGGTCGTTTTATTAATAATTCTGCTGTTATGTTGTGAATCTGTCAGTATGTTTTCATCTACTACTGCAGGAGTCTTTCTCAAGTTTACCTCACTGTTTTTCATCTAATATTCTCTTATTTTGCTGAACAGCTGCAGCCAGATGTGTCTCCTTAAACATTTAAGTGGAGCAGATTAGTGCAGAGAAAGAATCCCACCAGTGAGTTTTATTATTCTGCTGGGTAAACTGAGGGCTGAAAAACTCAAGTTTACGTCTTCAAATGTCATATTTCTACTACAAAATCATAAGTTTTGGAGTTTTATGTGACAGAAGACAAAGTAAAGTAAAATATATTCCAGTTAGTGAAGCTGAAATCTCAGTATGTTGGCCTGTTTTTAAGGTAAATATAAATATCTGTTATATATGAGCCAATGAAGGACCATGACCTCCTAATATACACCATCATACTAAATACCATAAATATATATATATCACATTGTATACTCTGTTCCTCTGTTTCATCGTGGATTTTACATCAGAACTTCCTGTTTTCCTGTTTTTTTGGATGGATCTTGTTTCTATTTTTACTGGATCATTTCTGTGGTTCTCCATCAGAACGTCTCAGCAGATGGATTTAAGTTCACAGTTAAAGCAAATATTCTTCAAAAATTCTTGTTCCAGCTTCTTAAAGTGAAGATAAGCGATCTGAGTCTATTAACTCTCATTTATTACGTCTCGTTTTTACTGAGTTTTATTATGAAAATGTTGTAAAAAATGTCAAAAAAACTGTCATTAAACCAGTAATTCACTTTGTATTACCAGAATCTGTTAATTTTAGCTCATGTTTTTAATCAGAACTGTCCTAGCAGAGCTCAGATGGATTTAAATTAATAATTAAAATCATTTCCAGCCGAATTTATTCATAAATGAAGAGTTTCCAGCTTCTTCAAGTGCAGATCTGCAGCATTAACGGTCTAACTTGGCTTTGGGACGCCGTGATGTCGTTGGCTGCAGGTTTCTGTCTTTTAAATCAAATAAGGAATCATTTCTTTAGGAAATCACTGATGAGCTGCAGGTTTGTTATTCAGAAACACAGCTAATAAAATAAAGCAGTGAAGCTCTCTGGTTTTCTCCTCCGGCTGTCTGGGGATCCATGGAGGTCTGAACCTTCTCACAGCGTTTAATACGACTTTCATTCAACAGAAGTTCGTCCACCACGAATTATCCTGCTTTAAGAAAGAATCTGCTCCAGTTCCTGAAGGATCTGATCACTGAGCACGTCTGATCGTTTCTCAGACCTCTGTGGTAAAAACATGCAGCTGGACTGTAGTTCTTCTCTTCTTCTCTCTCAGCTAAATATAACAACCTCCTCCACAACACTTCACTAAAATAGAAGATTCAGCTGAGAAAGATTCTGGCAGATTCTATCTGCAAACAAATGTCCTTTTAGAAAATCTGGCAGCAAAGATATTAGAAAAAAAAATAAAGATCTGGTGGCAAAGATATTTTCCAGAAATTAGATAAGATCCGGTGGCAAGGACTGTAAAAAACAGCTCACATGTGGCGGTAAATTTTTAAAACATGTTAATAAAAATCACTTTGTTCTGTTAATTTTCACTGATTTAGCCCGATTTTAAAAACATATTTACAGCAATAAATAATAATTCAACTGTTTTATCTGGAGAATTAAAAAAATAACAAAAAACTTTACATTTCCTTTTAATGTAATTGAAGGATTGTTCCGCTTATTTTTAAGTTTTATTATTTCTGAGCATTTGAAAAAAGCAGAAGAATCCTTTAAAAACAGATTTAGAGTTTTTCTGCTTCCTTTAATGTCAGTTACTGAAATGCGAGTGTTTTTTTTTTAGAGGATTTTATTATACTATTAGATTTTATAACAAAAACAGAAACCGTCCGGAAATACAGAAAAGGAAAGAGAAGAATCCAGAAAAACATCCAGAAACACAGAAAACAGAAAATAAAACCTGCTGGACGTGAACTAAGAAGACAGAGAATATTTAGAGATAATAAGATGTGGGTCAGAGTGGTAATTATGGGATGTCATCAGAGTTTAGCAGCAGCAGAATATCACCACGCTTCCTGTGGGTTTGAACTGAACTGTGGTCTGAAAGAGAGAAGAACTGGTACCAGAATAAATAAAATAAGAGGAATAATGATCTGATCTGTGGAGTTTAAAGCAGCTGGATGAAGAAAAAGCCAGCAGAGGTTCAAAGAGGTTCAAAGCTGAGAAAGTAAGAAGAAAAAAAAATTCAGAAGGTCTATACGACACTATGAAATATTATATTAAAGTAAAGAATAATCAAAAAGATACTGGAAAAAAAAACTGAAAATAATAAATGATACTAAAAACTGAATAAATAAACCTGTAAGAAAAACTAATTTAAAAGACACCGTTTATATAACTAATATTATTATTTTAAAAAATAAAATCTGGCAGCAGTGATACTGTAAAAATGTAAATAAAATAAAATAAAATCTTGGAGCAAATATACTGTAAAAATATAAATAAAATAAAATAAAATCTTGTAGCAAATATACAGTAAAAATATAAATGAAATAAAATAAAATCTTGTAGCAAATATACTGTAAAAATGTTTTTAAAAAAATCTTGTTGGGGTAAGAGATTTAACATGTTTAATTCCACTGCACTGATACTGTAAAATTCAACATTAATGTTGTATTTTTAAATTAATCAACCATAAACTACTACAGAGCTCCCTGAATTCATGTTAGTACATGTAATCTATATGTGTGTGTTATAATTACATGTGTGCATTGAAAATGGGTGTCAACATGTCATTACACTTTTTGAAGGTCGTCACCTTTAACAAAGAACCAAACATACATAATACTACCATTGAATGACTACTAATACTTGTATCCCAATTTAAAGTAGTGAAAAGCAAAAACCCATTTTGACATCACCCATGCCATTTTGAGTAAGAATATCTCAGTAACTACAAATATAACCCTGCTGCTTTTTTGTACAGTGATAGAAGACAGATGGAACTGTCTTGTAGAAAAATTTGGGGTCTCTGGTACCTGTCCCACACTGAGATTGTTGCCCCCCAAAATAGCCAATTAAAAATCTCGTCCAACTTTGGGAGCTCATATTTTCCAAACTGAGGTACCTAGAAAGCTCCAGTTTGCTAAGTTATCACACAAGTTTGTGTAGAATGGAACCCAGGGGTGTTAGAACACTTCTGTGCAGTATTTCTAGTACTTTTAAGGTCCCAAACCCCACTCGTGAGAAGGTATCTCTTAATTCTTAGCATTTTTATCAAGCCCCCATGGCCTGCAGAGTGTAGGGAAACACCTGGGGATGTTTGTGGGGCACTAGCTACATGCAGAGGCCTTGTTTACCAACTCACAGCTCTCTGGTATGTCTAGAGGCTGACAAATAAACACTTAAAGATGCAAAAAACGGTGGCGAGGCTTTTTTTTAGCCCAAATTCTGAAAATTTCAGACCCCCACAACTCAGAAACTATTTGAGCTACAGACCTACAATTTTGCATAGAAAGTACTTTTGTGACTATCTAATGGTATACAAATTTAGGACTAATGTGAAAATGGTGCAGCAACACCCCCAAGGAATATCTGCTCATTTCACCTGGAATGACCCCAAAATGAATCCAAATGATCCCCTAAAAGTGCCTGTATTTAGCGTTAGCTTAAGGTGTAGCATGTTAAGTAATCAGCAGCTCTGTAACGTCTCTGTTTAGTTGGAAACAGGAAGCAGGAATTCTGCCTGAGGCTTCTCCTCTAAATCTGGCCTGAAGGCAGAAACGCTGCAGCTCAGGAGGTCGTAGTTCTAACAAACCGACGAAACGACAAACCTCCACTCTGCTTCCTTCACCTCCGTCTTCTCTCCTCTGAGGATGGACCAGTCCGGACCAAACCATGGTCCTGATTTCCACGGTGGTTTTTCTGCTTCGTGGCTCGTTGTCAAACCGCCTGTTTCCCTCCTCAGTATTACACAGAAATGATGTGATTTTTAAAAAGAACCCAAACGAGGCTGAAAGCAGCTGCTGACCCTCATCTTGTCCTTCCATTCTCAGAGTGTTTGTGTCGCCATGACGAGCTCTCAGGAGTGGTTTGTGTTGGATTGGGTCTCGTGGAACCAAAGAACGGCGCTTTAATCAGACGTTCTGAAGTTCTGTTATCAGCAACAGTTTGTTTACTGGATGACTGGATTAAAGAACACGTTGGAAAACTGCATCTTCATCCAAGGAGAGAAAACTAAACAAATGGAAGCAAACTTTAAAGGACCAGAACCATTAAAGAACCAGAACCGTGTAAGAACCAGAACCGTGTAAGAACCAGAACCATTTCAGAACCAGAACCGTTTAAGAACCTGAACCGTTTAAGAACCAGAACCGTGTAAGAACCAGAACCATTAAAGAACCAGAACCGTGTAAGAACCAGAACCATTTCAGAACCAGAACCGTTTAAGAACCTGAACCGTTTAAGAACCAGAACCGTGTAAGAACCAGAACCATTAAAGAACCAGAACCGTGTAAGAACCAGAACCGTGTAAGAACCAGAACCATTAAAGAACCAGAACCATGTAAGAACCAGAACCATTTCAGAACCAGAACCGTTTAAGAACCAGAACCATTAAAGAACCAGAACCGTTTAAAATCCAGAACCGTGTAAGAACCAGAACCATTAAAGAACCAGAACCGTGTAAGAACCAGAACCGTGTAAGAACCAGAACCATTAAAGAACCAGAACCATTAAAGAACCAGAACCGTGTAAGAACCAGAACCATTTCAGAACCAGAACCGTTTAAGAACCTGAACCGTTTAAGAACCAGAACCGTGTAAGAACCAGAACCATTAAAGAACCAGAACCGTGTAAGAACCAGAACCGTGTAAGAACCAGAACCATTAAAGAACCAGAACCATGTAAGAACCAGAACCATTTCAGAACCAGAACCGTTTAAGAACCAGAACCATTAAAGAACCAGAACCGTTTAAAATCCAGAACCGTGTAAGAACCAGAACCATTAAAGAACCAGAACCATTAAAGAACCAGAACCGTGTAAGAACCAGAACCATTAAAGAACCAGAACCGTGTAAGAACCAGAACCGTTTAAGAACCAGAACCGTTTAAAATCCAGAACCATTAAAGAACCAGAACCATTAAAGAACCAGAACCGTTTAAAATCCAGAACCGTGTAAGAACCAGAACCATTAAAGAACCAGAACCATTAAAGAACCAGAACCATTTAAGAAGCAGAACCGTGTAAGAACCAGAACCATTAAAGAACCAGAACCATGTAAGAACCAGAACCATTAAAGAACCAGAACCGTTAAAGAACCAGAACCATTAAAGAACCAGAACCGTGTAAGAACCAGAACCGTTTAAGAACCAGAACCGTTTAAGAACCAGAACCATTAAAGAATCAGAACCATTAAAGAACCAGAACCATTAAAGAACCAGAACCATTTAAGAACCAGAACCGTGTAAGAACCAGAACCGTGTAAGAACCAGAACCATTAAAGAACCAGAACCGTTTAAGAACCAGAACCATGTAGGAACAGAACCGTGTAAGAACCAGAACCATTAAAGAACCAGAACCGTTTAAGAACCAGAACCATTAAAGAATCAGAACCATTAAAGAACCAGAACCATTAAAGAACCAGAACCGTTTAAGAACCAGAACCGTGTAAGAACCAGAACCGTGTAAGAAGCAGAACCATTAAAGAACCAGAACCGTTTAAGAACCAGAACCATGTAGGAACAGAACCGTGTAAGAACCAGAACCATTAAAGAACCAGAACCGTTTATAAACCAGAACTATTTAAGAAGCAGAACCATTAAAGAACCAGAACCATTAAAGAACCAGAACCATTTAAGAACCAGAACCATTAAAGAACCAGAACCATGTAAGAACCAGAACCATTTAAAAACCAGAACCATTAAAGAACCAGAACCATTTAAAAACCAGAACCATTAAAGAACCAGAACCGTCTAAGAACCAGAACCATTTAAGAACCAGAACCATTAAAGAACCAGAACCATTTAAGAAGCAGAACCGTGTAAGAACCAGAACCATTAAAGAACCAGAACCATGTAAGAACCAGAACCATTAAAGAACCAGAACCGTTTAAAATCCAGAACCGTGTAAGAACCAGAACCATTAAAGAACCAGAACCATGTAAGAACCAGAACCATTTCAGAACCAGAACCGTTTAAGAACCAGAACCATTAAAGAACCAGAACCATTAAAGAACCAGAATCGTGTAAGAACCAGAACCATTTCAGAACCAGAACCGTTTAAGAACCAGAACCATTAAAGAACCAGAACCATTAAAGAACCAGAACCGTGTAAGAACCAGAACCATTTCAGAACCAGAACCGTTTAAGAACCAGAACCATTAAAGAACCAGAACCATTAAAGAACCAGAACCATTTCAGAACCAGAACCGTTTAAGAACCAGAACCATTAAAGAACCAGAACCATTAAAGAACCAGAACCGTTTAAAATCCAGAACCATTAAAGAACCAGAACCATTAAAGAACCAGAACCATTTAAGAACCAGAACCGTGTAAGAACCAGAACCATTAAAGAACCAGAACCATGTAAGAACCAGAACCATTAAAGAACCAGAACCGTTAAAGAACCAGAACCATTAAAGAACCAGAACCGTGTAAGAACCAGAACCGTTTAAGAACCAGAACCATTAAAGAACCAGAACCGTGTAAGAACCAGAACCATTAAAGAACCAGAACCATTAAAGAACCAGAACCATGTAAGAACCAGAACCATTAAAGAACCAGAACCGTTAAAGAACCAGAACCATTAAAGAACCAGAACCGTGTAAGAACCAGAACCGTTTAAGAACCAGAACCATTAAAGAACCAGAACCATTAAAGAACCAGAACCATTTAAGAACCAGAACCATTAAAGAACCAGAACCGTTTAAGAACCAGAACCGTGTAAGAACCAGAACCGTGTAAGAAGCAGAACCATTAAAGAACCAGAACCGTTTAAGAACCAGAACCATGTAGGAACAGAACCGTGTAAGAACCAGAACCATTAAAGAACCAGAACCGTTTATAAACCAGAACTATTTAAGAAGCAGAACCATTAAAGAACCAGAACCATTAAAGAACCAGAACCATTTAAGAACCAGAACCATTAAAGAACCAGAACCATGTAAGAACCAGAACCATTTAAAAACCAGAACCATTAAAGAACCAGAACCATCTAAGAACCAGAACCATTTAAAAACCAGAACCATTAAAGAACCAGAACCGTCTAAGAACCAGAACCATTTAAGAAGCAGAACCATTTAAGAACCAGAACCATTAAAGAACCAGAACCATTTAAGAAGCAGAACCGTGTAAGAACCAGAACCATTAAAGAACCAGAACCATTTAAGAACCAGAACCGTTTAAGAACCAGAACCATTTAAGAAGCAGAACCGTGTAAGAACCAGAACCATTAAAGAACCAGAACCGTTTAAGAACCAGAACCATTTAAGAAGCAGAACCATTAAAGAACCAGAACCATTTAAGAAGCAGAACCATTTAAGAAGCAGAACCATGTAAGAACCAGAACCATTTAAGAAGCAGAACCATTTAAGAACCAGAACCATTAAAGAATCAGAACCATTAAAGAACCAGAACCATTAAAGAACCAGAACCGTTTAAGAAGCAGAACCGTGTAAGAACCAGAACCGTTTAAGAGCCAGAACCGTGTAAGAACCAGAACCGTGTAAGAACCAGAACCATTTAAGAACCAGAACCGTCTAAGAACCAGAACCATTTAAGAACCAGAACCGTTTAAGAAACAGAACCATTTAAGAACCAGAACCATGTAAGAACCAGAACCGTTTAAGAACCAGAACCATTTAAGAAGCAGAACCATGTAAGAACCAGAACCATTTAAGAACCAGAACCATTAAAGAACCAGAACCGTTTAAGAACCAGAACCGTGTAAGAACCATTAAAGAACCAGAACCGTGTAAGAACCAGAACCATTTAAGAACCAGAACTTTTTAAGAACCAGAACCATTTCAGAACCAGAACCGTTTAAGAAGCAGAACCAATAAGAACCAGAACCATTAAAGAACCAGAACCATTAAAGAACCAGAACCATTTAAGAACCAGAACCGTTTAAGAACCAGAACCGTGTAAGAAGCATTAAAGAACCAGAACCGTGTAAGAACCAGAACCATTTAAGAACCAGAACTGTTTAAGAACCAGAACCATTTCAGAACCAGAACCGTGTAAGAACCAGAACCATTTAAGAACCAGAACCGTTTAAGAACCAGAACCATGTAAGAACCAGAACCGTGTAAGAACCAGAACCATTTAAGAACCAGAACCATTAAAGAACCAGATCCGTGTAAGAACCAGAACCGTGTAAGAACCAGAACCATTTAAGAACCAGAACCGTTTAAGAACCAGAACCATGTAAGAACCAGAACCATTAAAGAACCAGAACCATTAAAGAACCAGAACCGTGTAAGAACCAGAACCATTTAAGAACCAGAACCGTGTAAGAACCAGAACCGTGTAAGAACCAGAACCGTTTAAGAACCAGAACCGTGTAAGAACCATTAAAGAACCAGAACTGTGTAAGAACCAGAACCATTTAAGAACCAGAACCGTTTAAGAACCAGAACCGTGTAAGAACCATTAAAGAACCAGAACTGTGTAAGAACCAGAACCATTTAAGAACCAGAACCGTTTAAGAACCAGAACCATTAAAGAACCAGAACCATGTAAGAACCAGAACCATTTAAGAACCAGAACCGTTTAAGAACCAGAACCGTGTAAGAACCATTAAAGAACCAGAACTGTGTAAGAACCAGAACCATTTAAGAACCAGAACCGTTTAAGAACCAGAACCATGTAAGAACCATTAAAGAACCAGAACTGTGTAAGAACCAGAACCATTAAAGAACCAGAACCGTGTAAGAACCAGAACCATTTAAGAACCAGAACCGTTTAAGAACCAGAACCGTGTAAGAACCATTAAAGAACCAGAACTGTGTAAGAACCAGAACCATTTAAGAACCAGAACCGTTTAAGAACCAGAACCATGTAAGAACCATTAAAGAACCAGAACTGTGTAAGAACCAGAACCATTTAAGAACCAGAACCGTTTAAGAACCAGAACCATTAAACAACCAGAACCATGTAAGAACCAGAACCATTTAAGAACCAGAACCGTTTAAGAACCAGAACCATGTAGGAACAGAACCGTGTAAGAACCAGAACCATTAAAGAACCAGAACCATTAAAGAACCAGAACCATGTAAGAACCAGAACCATTTAAGAACCAGAACCGTGTAAGAACCAGAACCATGTAGGAACAGACCCGTGTAAGAACCAGAACCGTGTAAGAACCAGAACCATTTAAGAAGCAGAACCATTTAAGAAGCAGAACCATTTAAGAACCAGAACCATTAACGAACCAGAACCATTTAAGAAGCAGAACCATGTAAGAACCAGAACCATTTAAGAACAGAACCATTAAAGAACCAGAACCGTGTAAGAACCAGAACCGTTTAAGAACCAGAACCGTGTAAGAACCAGAACCGTGTAAGAAGCAGAACCATTAAAGAACCAGAACCATTAAAGAAGCAGAACCATTAAAGAACCAGAACCGTTTAAGAACCAGAACCATGTAGGAACAGAACCGTGTAAGAACCAGAACCATTAAAGAACCAGAACCGTTTATAAACCAGAACCATTTAAGAAGCAGAACCATTTAAGAACCAGAACCATGTAAGAAGCAGAACCAAGTAAGAACCAGAACCATTAAAGAACCAGAACCATTTAAGAACCAGAACCGTGTAAGAACCATTAAAGAACCAGAACCGTGTAAGAACCAGAACCGTGTAAGAACCAGAACCATTTAAGAACCAGAACCGTGTAAGAACCAGAACCATTTAAGAACCAGAACCATTTCAGAACCAGAACCATTTAAGAACCAGAACCGTGTAAGAACCAGAACCATTAAAGAACCAGAACCATTTAAGAACCAGAACCGTTTAAGAACCAGAACCATGTAAGAACCAGAACCGTGTAAGAACCAGAACCATTTAAGAACCAGAACTGTTTAAGAACCAGAACCGTGTAAGAACCAGAACCATTTAAGAACCAGAACCGTGTAAGAACCAGAACCATTTAAGAACCAGAACTGTTTAAGAACCAGAACCATTAAAGAACCAGAACCATTAAAGAACCAGAACCGTGTAAGAACCAGAACCGTTTAAGAACCAGAACCGTGTAAGAAGCAGAACCATTAAAGAACCAGAACCATTAAAGAAGCAGAACCATTAAAGAACCAGAACCGTGTAAGAACCAGAACCATTAAAGAACCAGAACCGTTTATAAACCAGAACCATTTAAGAAGCAGAACCATTTAAGAACCAGAACCATGTAAGAACCAGAACCATTAGAGAACCAGAACCGTGTAAGAACCAGAACCGTGAAAGAAGCAGAACCATTAAAGAACCAGACCCATTAAAGAACCAGAACCGTGTAAGAACCAGAACCGTGTAAGAACCAGAACCGTGTAAGAACCAGAACCATTAAAGAACCAGAACCGTGTAAGAACCAGAACCGTGTAAGAACCAGAACCGTGTAAGAACCCTTATTTTTAGATAAAACACGTTGAAACGCTGCGTCTTCTTCCAGCACCAGAAGTAAAAACAATCTGTTGGTTTCCTCTGTTCTGTTTTGTTTCTCTACAAAACGAACAATTCTGAATGTTCTCACTGTGAATCAGAGTTTTACATTTAGGTGAAAGATGAAACTGTAAATATTGGAGCTAACTGGAACCTGAATGGATGTTTGTAGAATTTAATTTCACTGAAACCCTTTAGCAACAGAATCATTAAAATCTGGTTCGTTCAGGGACCATGTCTGATGTTCAGGCAGGTTCTCAACGTTCTTTAGATGCTTTTTGAGTATTTTTTCCAAATCAAATGGTACTTTGAGCATTTTGAATGAATTTATCTTTGGACGCTGAAAAACAAGCTCATGATCAGCGGTTTTGGTCGTTTGTTGAGTTCCTGTTGACTCTACGTTCAATTTCAGGTGATTCATTTCTGAGAAAACGTAACCAAACACAAAATCAGTGACTGAGAAGGAATAGAGAACTTCAAACCCTAAATTAACGTCTGACTTTGAGAACTTCATGTTTCAAATGTAAATGTATGAATTTGCAGCGTTTCTGGGTTCTTTTCATCAGAACATATTTAATATTTTAGGTTCCAGAACAACATTCTGGGTTGGGATTTGTGATATTGTGGACATTTCTGACTGTTTTCTGATGTTTTTAGATGAAATGATTTGTTGACTAATCTAGAAAATAACCTGCAGGTTGATGAATAATGGAAATAAGTGGTGATTAATTGTTTGTTTTTACCTGAGAGGAAACCAAAAAAATCTCATAAAGTACAAGGACAAGTATAAGAATCCTTATTTTTTACTTTTTAAAGTAGTTTCTCGCATACATTTCCAGTAAAACTCCAGCTTGTAAAGCCGGTTCTTCGTGTTCGGAGGCAGCTCCACCTTTAATCAGCTGCTGGAATAGAATTACAGTCTTTGAACCCGATAGTCAGCAGGAAAAGCTGCACTTTTCACCCGATGTTCTCCTTTGAAGCTCTGACAGCAACACGGCAGCAGCTTCGTTCTGCTCAGCTATCACTCATGATTCACGCTCTTTTTCTTCTCTTTAGCCTGGAGGCAAATCAGGTCTTAAAGCAGCTCTGGCGGGTCGAGTCACGACGAGATGATTCTGGCTCCAGAAATAAATCAATACTGAGCGAACAGTTAGAGTGTAATAAAGCCGAGAACAGCTGGAAGTGCTGCTTGTTCATTAAGTGTGGGATGGTCTCTGATGGACGGTTTGAAGGCGTTCTGCTCTGACAGGTCATCTGACTGTCCTCTGCCCCTCCAGGTGCTACCTGTTGGATGGGATCTCTAAAGGCGCCTGGCTCAACCGCTCCAGCATCATATTTGCAGGGAAGGACAAGTGGTCTGTGGACCCCCGGGTGTCCATCGTGTCCAGCGTGGGGGACAAACACGAGTACAGCCTCCAGATACAGAGAGTGGATGTTAGCGACGACGGCCAGTACACCTGCTCCATCCAGAGCGAGCGCAACCCTCGGCCCAAGCTGCTCAACCTCATCGTCAAAGGTGAGTCTGACTTCCTGTGTAGCTTCAGATGTTGTCCTCACCACTGCAGCTTTCTGTTGTCTGCTGAGAGGTTTATAACATCTGTTGTCCTGTTTGCTGCTAACAAGAGAACAAACTGCAGAGTTTCACTTCCGGCCACTTCAAACCCTCAGGTTGTGCCTGCAGGCGATGCGACAAACGAGAAGAAAAGGTTCAGACTGGGCAGCTTTAATTAGGCCACAAAACTCACAGAGGCAGGAAGCAAAAAAACACATGAAATCAGCTTCATTTACATTTTGTGCACAGTTTCTGGTGTGTTTTCTGGTTTTATGTCTACTTGAATATTGTTTCATGCTTTAACGCTAAAAAAAATCATTATTTTTGTCATACAGTACACTGGAAAAATGAAAAAAATAAACTTTTTAAACATTTGCAACAATTTTTTGAACAAAATGCAATTTTCTTAATCTTTTTTTGTGTTTGTTTTGTTTAAACAGAGATAAATAACAAGTAAAATCACTCAACAAAAGTCCACTACTGATTTTTATCCATCGGTTTTCCAGCATTTTATGGCAACTTCACGTTTTTTAAACATTTTTAGAAGAACTTTTTGAACAATGTGCTGTTTCCTTAATCTTTTTTGTTTGTTTCCAACCATTTCTGAAAAGAGAACATTCATTTAAACAGAATTATTTTTTATATTTTATAGATTTTACCTGTTTTGGTAAGTTACAGATAAGCACCAATGAAATTACCTAAAAAAGTAATAATTTATAAAATAAACATTTAAAAAGAGCCACAGCTGTAAAAGAAAAAGAAGTCCACATTTATTTTTGTTTCTCAGGTGATTTTTATTGGCCTTTGATTGTAACTTTACTCTCTTGAATATAATATTTTTTTCTACTTAATTTTGATTTATTTACGACGTTTTTCTGTTTCTCTTCAAGCTTCTGTTGTTTACCAGTATTTTAAAGGTGGTAAATATTTTTTATATCTGTTTTTCATTAAATTACTATAAATTGATAAAACATATAGTTCTTCTAAATGTAAGGCCCCTACAGCAGGTTAACTGTTCTAAAACAGATTTCTAACAGTCAGTGGAGTTTGTTTTCACACATCCGGTGATACATTTTAAGTTTCAGTATATCTTATTTCTTGTTTCATGTGTTGGATTAATGTCAGACTTCTTTGTGTCTCACAGAAGCTTGTAGTTTTTAACCATGATGACAAAATTCAGACTAAATTCTAAATGTTGTCCATTTTGTAAAGAAAAACTCACATTTCCTGTGTGTTCAATATGAGTTGTAAACATCAAATCTGCAGCTTTCTGTTGTCTGCTGAGAGGTTTATCACATCTGTTGTCCTGTTTGCTGCTAACAAGAGAACAAACTGCAGAGTTTCACTTCCGGCCACTTCAAACCCTCAGGTTGTGCCTGCAGGCGATGCGACAAACGAGAAGAAAAGGTTCAGACTGGGCAGCTTTAATTAGGCCACAAAACTCACAGAGGCAGGAAGCAAAAAGACACATGAAATCAGCTTCATTTACATTTTGTGCACAGTTTCTGGTGTGTTTTCTGGTTTTATGTCTACTTGAATATTGTTTCATGCTTTAACGCTCATAAAAAATCATTATTTTTGTCATACAGTACAGTTATATCATTACAGATTCAGGTTTTCCTGCTTTAATGCTCAGAAACACATTAAACATGTTAAACACATTAAAAACACGTCAAACACGTTAAAAACACGTCACTACACCGATCTGTCAGCAGCACAATAATATTCAAAATCAGCTTTTTTACATTTTATGCACCATTCCAGGTGTGTTTTTAGTTTTAGGGTCACTTTAATAATACTTCGTCCCTTGATGCTCAAAAACGCATTTTTTTCATACAGTTCACTGGAAAAAATGAAAAACAAAACAAAGCATTTTGAGCAGATTTTTTAACCAAAAAATGGCAACATTACCTGAAATTAAAAAAAAAAAAACATTCATTGAAACATAAGTACTTTTATTTATTTGATAGATTTTGCCTGTTTTGGTAAATTACAGATAATCACCAATAAAATTACCTAAAAAGGTAATAATTTATATAAACATTTAAAAGAAAGGTCAAACTGTAAAAGAAAAAAATCACATTTTATTTCTGTTTTACGGACCTTTAGTTGTAACTTTACACTCTTGAATATATAGTTTTTTTCTACTAATTTTAACAGATTTATGATGGTTTTCTTTTACTCTATAATAAGCTTCTACTGTTTGTGATCATAAATTTGTTGTGATTTGTGTTAATTACGTGTTTTTTGTAAATAATCTGGTCTTAATTCTGATTAAACGGCGTCCAGCTGGTTGTTCCGGTTTCGTCCTCCTGGGTTTTAATCGTCCTCCTGTTGGTAGAAGGTTCCTCCTGATCTGAGCAGATGTTCTCTGGTTCTTCATCAGCGTCTGCAGCTGATTGGTTTCACAGCTGGATGAACCAGATGTGTTCAGAAATGGTCATGTGACGGTTTCAGACAGTTAACGGTTTAGTTTTGGACATTTAAGAGTCTGTCTGCAGCAGAAACTGACCTGCAGCATCCTCATGTCCTCGTCTTCCTCCTGACATTTGAATAAAAGCTGATTCTGGAGGGGCTGCTCAGTGGAGTAGTGGTTAGCACTGTCGCCTTGCAGCAAGAAGATCCCCGGTTCAAATCCCGGCCTGGGCCTGGGATCTTTCTGCATGGAGTTTGCATGTTCTCCCTGTGCATGCGTGGGTTTTCTCCGGGTACTCCGGCTTCCTCCCACAGTCCAAAAACATGCTGAGGTTAATTGGTTACTCTAAATTGTCCGTAGGTGTGAATGTGAGTGTGATTGTGTGTCTGTATATGTAGCCCTGTGACAGACTGGTGACCTGTCCAGGGTGTCCCCTGCCTTCACCCGAGTCAGCTGGGATAGACTCCAGCACCCCCCATGACCCTAGAGAGGATAAAGCGGTGTATAGAGGATGGATGGATGGATGGATGATTCTGGAGGCCTCTTTCTTTGTTCTTTCTTTCTTTGTTGTTTCTCTTTCTTTCTTTCTCTTTCTTTCTTTCTTTCTTTCTTTCTTTGTTCTTTCTTTCTTTCTTTCTTTCTTTCTCTGATCTCCGTCCTTTAAAAGCTCCTGACCAGAGTCTGGATTCACTTACAAACTTCTGCTGAATTCAACCTGTTTTCTCCACAACAATAGAAGGATTCTGAGCTGTTAGTCAGAAACGTGCCGTGTTTTTACATTCTCTACATGTTTATTCTGCTGTGAGCTTTGTTTTCTGCTGTTCTGTAGTTGTTCTTGGTGCATTTATTCTTACAGCTGTAACAGAACAGCCCGGTCTCACGGGGATTCGTGAAACTGTCACGTCAGTTTTTGTTTCGGTTTCGTGCGCACCAACACGATGTCGTCATGTTTTTCGTGCCGCTCACCACGAGCGAAACCCGCTGTGGTAATGACATCTGAAAGTGGTTTATACCAGCGGATTCATGACGATCTAAGCTGTCCATCGGCGTTTGCGGCCGCCGCCGCGGCCGCCATTGCGGCTGCCAATGGACAGCTTAGAAAATATAGAGAAAACATGGAATTATTTAACCACTGTGATGAAATTCAAACTCATTAGTTGGTGCTGTGTGGAATTTATAAAGAAAAAAAGCGCTGGTTTAACCACTTAACCATTTTTACGTTTTCTGACATTTTTACAGACTGTAACTGAATATTTTTTTGGAGTATTTTTAATTTGCTTTCCATCAATATAACCTTTAAATCCCAAGTTTTAATAATATGTACTGATTTATGTCTTATCTATGACAGTAAATAGTTTAAAAGTGCAATAAACATAAAAAAAGAACAACAAAAATTACCAAGATTTAGACACAAAACAGCCTAAATTAGACACAAAACACAGTCTTGATGTTGTTCAAGTTAAGCACAGAAGAAGCTCTAAAGGTGGATGATTTAAGGTGGAATGAGCTGTATTCAGTCAGAAGTCTTGTTTAAAGCTCCAGAACCAAAAATAAAATGTGTTTTTTTACAGGACGAATGTGTTCCAGTCCTCCAGAACGTTTTCTTACATTTCTACAGACTCAGAGGAATGTTTGGGAGTGTTTTAGTTTGCTTTCCATCAGTGTAACCCTGACATCCCATCACAAACATAAACAAATGAAAATCATTGTTTTTTTCACATATATTCCAAAATAAACCCATCAGTGCAATGAAGAAGCTCTGAAGGAACGTTTCTATGGAGTTATACAGGGTTTATCTGCAGAGAGAATGATGCTACCAGCAGCCACACGTTAGCATGCTATCGTAGCTACGCTGTGCTCTACAGGGTTCATTCATAGTTTTCTACATCTGTACAAACAAACTCATACACACGTGGACAAAATTGTTGGTACCCCTCAGTTAAAGAAGGAAAAACCCACAATTCTCACTGAAATCACTTGAAACTCACAAAAGTAACAATAAATAAAATTTATTGAAAATTAAATAATCAAAAACAGCCATTACTTTTGAATTGTTGATTAACATAATTATTTAAAAAAACAAACTAATGAAACAGGCCTGGACAAAAATGATGGTACCTCTATAAAAGATTGAAAACTATTTGACCAGAGTGACATGATTAACTCAGGTGTGTCATTTAATTGACATCACAGGTGTTTCCAAACTCATAATCAGTCAGTCTGCCTATTTAAAGGGAGACAAGTAGTCACCCTGCTGTTTGGTGAAAAGGTGTGTACCACACTGAACATGGACAACAGAAAGCGAAGGAGAGAATTGTCCCAGGACATCCGAAAAAAAATGATAGACAAACATCTTAAAGGTAAAGGCTATAAGACCATCTCTAAACAGCTTGAAGTTCCTGTGACAACAGTGGCTCATATTATTCAGAAGTTCAAGACCCACGGGACAGTAGCCAACCTCCCTGGACGTGGCCGCAAGAGGAAAATTGATGACAAATTGAAGAGACGGATCGTTGGAATTGTATCCAAAGAGCCCAGAGCAACCTCCAAAGAAATTAAAGGTGAACTCCAAGGCCAAGGTACATCAGTGTCAGATCGCACCATTCGTCGTTGTTTGAGCCAAAGTGGACTTCATGGGAGACGACCAAGGAGGACACCACTGCTGAAAAAAACTCATAAAAAAGCCAGACTGGAATTTGCAAAAATGCATGTTGACAAGCCACAAAGCTTCTGGGAGAATGTCCTTTGGACAGATGAGACCAAACTGGAGCTTTTTGGTAAGGCACATCAACTCTATGTTCATAGACTCAAAAACCAAGCATACGAAGAAAAGAACACTGTCCCTACGGTGAAACATGGAGGAGGCTCAGTAATGTTTTGGGGCTGCTTTGCTGCATCTGGCACAGGGTGTCTTGAAAGTGTGCAAGGTACGATGAAATCTGAAGACTATCAAGGCATTCTGGAGAGAAATGTGCTGCCTAGTGTCAGAAAGCTTGGTCTCAGTCGCAGGTCATGGGTCTTCCAACAGGACAACGATCCAAAACACACAGCCAAAAACACCCAAGAATGGCTGAGAGAAAAGCGTTGGACTATTCTAAAGTGGCCTTCTATGAGCCCAGATCTGAATCCCATTGAACATATGTGGAAGGAGCTGAAACATGCCATTTGGAGAAGACACCCATCAAACCTGAGACAACTGGAGCTGTTTGCTCATGAGGAGTGGGCCAAAATACCTGTTGACAGCTGCAGAACGCTCATTGACAAATACAGAAATCGTTTAATTGCAGTGATTGCCTCAAAAGGTTGTGCAACAAAATATTAAGTTATGGGTACCATCATTTTTGTCCAGCCCTATTTCATTAGTTTGTTTTTTTAAATAATTATGTTAATCAACAATTCAAAAGTGATGGCTGATTTTGATTATTTAATTTTCAATAAATTTTTATTTATTGTTACTTTTGTGAGTTTCAAGTGATTTCAGTGAGAATTGTGGGTTTTTCCTTCTTTAACTGAGGGGTACCAACAATTTTGTCCACGTGTGTACATACTGATGGAATATCGTGGAGTTTTGTTTTTATGCATATTTATCCTCTACAGTTGAACAGTTTAGTTTTATTCCAACCCTGTGATTTATTATCTCCATGTTTTTGGAATCAGCTGGAAGTCGAGGCTGAACTGAAGCGTATTAAATATATGAAATATATTATACATGGACGGAGCAGCTTCTGAATGCTGCGTTTCCACTATTAATCATCTGTTTTCTACATGGAGCTTCCCATGTGACCTACTTTGGTGCAGGTGTAGCCGGGAAAACATGAACTCTATATCTGGGTCAGTCCATGAAGTAATCAATCAGAACGTCCCACCTCCTGGTCCTCTCAGATACCAGCTAGTTCTGTCAAAACATCCCTGATTTAGACAGTGTTTGTTCCACAGAATGGATCCTAGAACATGATTCTGGTATCAAATGATCTGAAAAGGATCATTTCATTGCCTACATTTTGTTCTGCTGATATGAGCCTTAAAGTTTCCTCAGAATTACCTTTTTATAGTTTTCCTCAGATCATCATACCGCCACCTCCGTGCTTCACTGTCAGGACTATGCTTTCACTGTGATTTGATTTGATTTGATTTATTTTCACACATAAAGTTAAACACACAATTTGCATTTCTTACATTAAAAGTGTGAAGGAGGGTTGCCAAAAAACCCTCAAGGGGTTTGAGAGAAGACAACCTCCAAAAAAATAAAAAATAAAAAAAAGAAAAACCTTCACAGGTAGACAATTATATAAATATGTTAAAATATATCAAATAACATGCCAACAGTTCATAAAGTTATACACAGGGTAAATATTACCTCTTTAAACATACTGACCAAAGACAAACCAGGTGTTAGTAGGATGTCCCATATGGAAAATTACTCTTTTTCAAAAGCAGTTCTTTAAAAGCTGCTTTAAATTTGGTTTGTGAAAGGACTCTGACCCAGGTTGGTAATTGATTCCATATTTTGGATCCTCTGTATGGAATACTAAATACAGACAGATTTATACGAGCAAAAGGAGCTCTGATAAGTGTGCTGCTACGAGTTGGATAATAATGAAATTCGTTATTAAAATGATAAATAGAATTTAGATGTTGGGGTAGTAGTTTGTTTACAGAACTATAAACAAACTGACCAATTTGGAAATTATTGACTTGGTAGACAGTCAGAACACCTGCTTTAGAAAACAGGGGCTGAGATGGATGTCTGCGATCTACATGAAATATTATTCTCAAAGCTCGTTTCTGGAGACGATAAATAGGCTGAAGTTTGGTTTCATGGGTACTAGCCCAACATATATTACAGTAATTTATATGTGGATATACCATTGCATAATATAGCATTGTTGCCACTCTTGAATTAATGAGGAAGCGGATTTTTCCCAGTATTCCGACAGCTTTGGCGATTTTTGAAGTAAGAAAACTCAGATGTGGTTTCCAGCTGAGGGATTCATCAACTATAACTCCACGAAAACGAGCAGAGGAAACATTCTGGATGGGTAAATTATCAATTTGGATTTTAGAAGAAGATTTAAAAGTACTGGGCTGTATTCCAAAAAATATAAAGTTAGTTTTTTTAATATTGAGTGACAATTTATTTGACATAAACCAAGAAGATAACTTGTCAAGTTCTTCATTCATTACTTGTACGAGAGTGTTAGGATCCTTATGGGAATAAAATACACAGGTGTCATCTGCAAATAAGATTTCAGAGAGTTTATCAGAAACATTGGGGAGGTCATTAATATATAACAAAAATAACAAAGGACCCAAGATTGAACCTTGAGGTAATCCACACTGAAGAGGAAGAAGAGGAGATTCTACCCCTTTGTAAGAAACCGTTTGGTATCTGTCTGTTAGATCATTAGAAAACCACTGTAATGATCTATGCTTTATGCCAAGAAATGAAAGCTTGTCCAAAAGAATCACATGATTGACCGTGTCGAACGCTTTAGACAAATCCAGAAAGGAGCACTGTGGTGCTCCTGGTCAGAGGAGACACAAGATAAACACACAAAAAAACACAAATAGACACAAAACCAGCCCTAAAGTTTACCCGGGAGTCACTTTTTAAACTTTTCAGAAACCAGAAACACATCCAGCAGGGGTGGACAGAGCTTAAAATCAGCCCTGACATCATCAGCCGACTGAATCAAGCACTAGTTTTTAAATGCAACGACAAAAAGTGACAGACAGGTCGGATTTCAGAACAACAATTCAAAAATATCTTTAGAGACCTATCCCAACTTGTTGGGAAAAAGAAAAAACTGTAATCCAGTAGAGCAGGAATATTCAACTAAAATTCAAAGAGGTCCGGTCAGAGAAAGTGTATTAACCCTTTAAGCTTCAGTCAATTCCAGCCGTTTTCAGTACAAAAAAAATCGCTAATATTCTATTTTTAAATAAAAAAAATTACACATTAGTAGGTGTACCGCCGGCGGTACACTGAAGCTTAAGGGGTTAAAGCAAAGGTCCAGAACATCATAATGTCTAAGTGAATTAGTGTGATATATGTTGATGTAACCTGGTAGTTTTATTAGAGTCTGCCTGTAATCATTAACAGACCATCAAATCAAATAAATTCAGAACGGTTATAACAGCATTTTGTCACGGATTTAACGGGTTGGACCCGAGCAGAGAGCCACACTACCAAGGCTGGGTGAAATGAGAATGGGTTGTATTGTCAGGGATGTGAGTTGTGGCAGAGGGTGAGAAAGAGTCGGGTTGCAGGGGAAGCGGCTGGTGGAGTGGGGTTTGGGTTACGGAGCCGGGGAAAGGAAGGACGTCGGACTCTCCCGAACCGGGGGGCCGAGGTGTTCCATGGGCCAGGCGGTGACTGACGTCCAGGCGGGGGTTTCCGGAAGGGCGTCAAGAGGCGACGAGCAGCCGGTTTGCTGCTGTGGGTTCCGGGTTGGATTGAGGGGAGCTGGTCGGGGTTCCAGGGAGGGGGTCCGGGCAGAATGGGGAGTCCAGGAGGGGAAATACCGGTGCCAAATGGTTTCAGGAGGGCGGACAAACGATCAGGGTCGAGGGGATCCCGGACAGCTGGATAGGTATGTCTTGTTCAACAATCTGGCAGGGATTGGAAGGATGAGCCGGTTCTTTATTGCTGAGGTGGTAATCAATGAGATGTCCCTCAGCTGTCCGGGAGCCGTAGAGGTGGTTGATTGCCTGAGTGGAGTCAGCTGGGAAGCCGAACTCCACTCAGGCGTCAAGCTGTAGGGGAAGACAGGGGTAGAGGAGAGGATGGGAGACTGAGGAGACAGAGACAGAAACCGAGGGACAGAGAGAGAGAAGGGAGCATGAGTGGAAGAGGAGCAGGAGAGGAAGAGGAAACAGATGGGAAAAGGGGTATTTGGGATGTCAGGTGGGAAGGACGGGGGTGAGGAGGGAGCCCTGACACATTTATTAATAAATAACTTCTGATAAAACTGTACATCTGAAAATAAAGTGGAAAATAATGACTGAACAACCTGAACCAACTTATACATCTTCAACAATACCTACATCTCTAAAAATATAAACAACTGAACACTTTTACTTTTTTCTTCTCTTCTATCGCTCCTCTTATATCCCTGCTGCTTAATGGGAGAACTGAGCTGCCAGTATTCTGAATCTGGTCTGAACAGTGTCAGGGTCGTTCCAAACACATCTGGAGCTCATTGGTGAGTCTGGAACCAGATTTAGTTTGATTATGTTAATAGCTGAGAAGCTGGCTGTCAGCTGAATGTTGATCCAAACATGGTCAACATGTGCAGGGAGACTTTCCTCTCAGTGTCCATTTATTTGAATTTCTATTTAATCTGTCCCTCGCCTGTTTTCTGAACTCAGCTGTGATGTTTAGCGGCTGGAATGCAGAGACTTCATTGGCTGAGTAGTGTCACATTAGATGGCTGAACTCGTACCTGATTGGTCTGTGTGTTTCCTGAGCTGATAACCAACGTCGTAAACCTGCTGATGGACACCAGTGGTGAGGGAAGCCATCAGATTGAAGAAGGAGGACTTTAGGGCCTGGCTGACTCAGGGGTCTCCTGAAGCAGCTGATACTGGTCGGCCTAAAGAGCTGCTGCAGCTGTGGAAGTCAAAACTGTGGGTTAGGGTTCAGAGAGGCTATGGAGAAGGACTTTTGGTTGGCCTCAAGGAGGTTTTGACAAACTGTTGGATGCTTCAGGAAGGGGAGGCAGGGCTTTACTCAGGCTGTGCTCAGTCTGGTGGAGAACTGGTGAACCATACTGGAGACATTGTCAGATGGTGGAAGGAGAACTTTGAGAAACTCCTGAACCCGGTAAACATGTCCTCTTAGGGGGTGGCAGACCCTGAAAACTCGGGGGGTGGGTGGAAGCTCCTCAGTGGTTCCAGGTGTGGATGAGATCCTCCCTGAGATGCTGAAGGTTCTGGACATTGTTGGACTGTCTTGGCTGACACGCCTCTACAATGTGGCGTGGACATCAGGTACAGTACTGTGGAGTGACAGACTGGGTGGTGGTTTCCATTTTCAAAAAGGGGGACCAGAGAGTGAGTTCCAACTACCGAGGTATCGCACTTCTCAGCCTCCCGAGGAAAGTTTCCTCTACAGTGCTGAAGGGAGGCTCTGTGCGATTGTTGAACCTTAGATTCAGGAGGAACAATGTGGATTCCTTCCTGGTTCTGGAATAGTGGATCAGATCTTTAGTCTTGTGGGGCTGCTGAGGGGGTCATGGGAGTCCAACCTGCCAGTCTGCATGTGTTTTGTAGATCTGGAGAAGGCCTATGACCGTGTCCCCTGAGGACCGGAGGAAACTACTACTACTACTACTACTACTACCTCTGTGGGGGTACTGAGGGAGTATGGGATGGATGGATTGATGGATGGATGGATGATGGATGATGGATGGATGGTGGATGGATGATGGGTGGATGATGGATGGATGGATGATGGATGATGGATGGATGGTGGATGGATGATGGGTGGATGATGGATGGATGGATGGATGATGGATGGTGGATGGATGGATGGATGGATGGATGGATGGATGATGGATGGATGATGACTGGATGGATGGATGATGGATGGATGGATGGATGGATGGATGATGGATGGATGATGACTGGATGGATGGATGATGGATGGATGATGGATGGATAATGGATTTAATTCCTGTGAGTTTGTTGAATCACTTCAGCGTTATTAACCACACCTGACGTACGTCAGCGGGGTTACTGCATTCACTTCGGTATCTGGCTGGGTAAGTATGTCTGTGTGTATGTCCGGTCAGATATCTCTGCAAGTGCTGAACTCAGGATAATCAAACTTGGCACTGAAGATCAGTCTAAGGTCCCCTGCTCAGTTGTGGAGTTAGAGGTCAGCAGATCAAGTAGGAAGGGAGATACGTAGGATGATCAAAATTGATACGGAGTATCATGCATGGGCGTGGTTCTGCCCTCTACTGGGGGCTCGTCTAGTTCTCTGCTGCCATCTTTTCTGGATTTGACAGTTTTTGGTTATATTCAGCTCATTCTTTAGCGTTTCCTGACCTTTTCATTGCTCATTTCTGTCTAGTTTCTGCTATATTTACTGGACAGTGTGACGTTCTGACCCATATTTGCTGTAAACAGGAGTCAGACTAGTGGAGATCAGGTCTGTGTTGTTGTGTTTAGTTTAGCTTCAGAACAGAATGTTAGAATCTGCATGGAGCTGTGAAATGTGTGAACAGAAGCAGCTCCAGCTGGCGTCTCTGCTCCGACATATGGAGGGATTTATTTTCAGCGTGTGATGTACCTGCAGTTTGTTCCGTTTGTTGTTAACTGTAAATGAAAGTATTTGTTTATCCAGTTAAAACCTAAAAACTAGCAAAGAGCAGGAGAACGTCCCTCAGGATGGAGTCTGGACGGCGTTTAGATGAACATCAGAGGATCAGTCACACCAAATCCTCCTCCTCAGGTGTTCATACCTGGAATAAAAAATTTAAAAAAAGCATCACAGCCAGAAACAATAAGTAGAGAAATGCAGTTAGGTTCATTATTTCATGATTTCCTGATCTGACAGTTTTCTTCTCAGGCTGGAATCATTAAACTGAGCTTCTACCTGGAAGATCTCATGGTCTGAAATTATTCTGATGGTTAATGAGCATCTGACTCACCTCACACTGGAACTAATTTCATAATAACAATAACAATAATAATATTAACAGTAAATAAATAAAATAAATCTGTCAAAAAATGTAAAAATTTGGCCAAAAGAAAAGAAATATGCAAAAAAAAATAACAAAAAGTAGCAGTTTGTCAATAAAAATACAAATTAAATAGTAAATATAAAAAGTTTAAATAAAACTCAACATCACATAAAAGCAAGCCGATGAAAATGAATTTTCAGAAATGATTTAGAAAATATTCTGCAGCTTTCTCTGGTCAGGGTTTAGGGGTTTAGGTTATAGTTAGGGCTAAGGTTAGGGGTTTGGGTTATCCTGGTCCAGAGCTCTGTTACTTTTATTTCAGTCTCATCTGAGGATCTAATCAGGGCTGATTTCTGATCAATAACTTAGTTAGACCATGACCGGCTTTAAAAATGATCAATAAAATCTTAAAATCAGTCATAAAACACAGAATCAGTGGAGGGAAAAAGACTATTAAAGCCTCCAGATGCAGAATCAAAGCTGATTAAGGATCTGAACATGTTGGTCAGCTTGGATTCTAGCAGGAACTCTCTGATGGAACTTTCTGATGGAACTTTCTGATAGAACACTCTGATAGAACTCTCTGATGGAACTTTATGATGGAATGCTCTGATGGAACTTTCTGATGGAACTTTCTAGTGGAACTCTGTGATGGAACTTTCTAATGGAACTCTGATGGAAGGCTTTGATGGAACTTTTATAATGGAACTCTCTGATGGAACTTTCTAATGGAACGCTCTGATGGAACTCTGATGGAACTTTCTAATGGAACGCTCTGATGGAAGGCTTTGATGGAACTTTTATAATGGAACTCTCTGATGGAACTTTCTAATGGAACGCTCTGATGGAAGGCTTTGATGGAACTTTTATAATGGAACTCTCTGATGGAACTTTCTAATGGAACTCTCTGATGAAACTCTCTGATGGAACACTCTGATGGAACTTTATGATGGAACGCTCTGATGGAAGGCTTTGATGGAACTCTCTGATGGAACTCTCTGATGGAACTCTCTGATGGGACTTTCTGATGGAACTCTCTGATGGAACTCTCTGATGGAACTTTCTGATGGAACTCTCTGATGGAACTTTCTGATGGAACTCTCTGATGGAACTCTCTGATGGAACTTTCTGATGGAACTTTCTGATAGAACACTCTGATAGAACACTCTGATGGAACTTTATGATGGAATGCTCTGATGGAACTTTCTGATGGAACTCTCTGATGAAACTCTCTGATGGAACACTCTGATGGAACTTTATGATGGAATGCTCTGATGGAACTCTCTGATGGAACTCTCTGATGAAACTCTCTGATGGAACTTTCTGATGGAACTTTCTGATAGAACACTCTGATGGAACTCTCTGATGGAACTCTCTGATGGTACTCTCTGATGAAACTTTCTGATAGAACTCTCTGATGGAACTCTCTGATGAAACTCTGATGGAACGCTCTGATGGAACTTTCTAATGGAAAACTCTGATGGAACTCTGATGGAACGCTCTGATGGAACTTTCTAATGGAAAACTCTGATGGAACTCTGATGGAACGCTCTGATGGAACTCCGATGGAACTTTCTAATGGAAAACTCTGATGGAACTCTCTGATGAAACTCTCTGATGGAACTTTCTGATGGAACTTTCTTATAGAACACTCTGATGGAACGCTCTGATGGAACTTTCTAATGGAAAACTCTGATGGAACTCTCTGATGGAACTCTGATGGAACGCTCTGATAGAACACTCTGATGGAACGCTCTGATGGAACGCTCTGATGGAATGCTCTGATGGAACTTTCTAATGCAAAACTCTGATGGAACTCTCTGATGGAACGCTCTGATAGAACACTCTGATGGAACGCTCTGATAGAACACTCTGATAGAACGCTCTGATGGAACGCTCTGATGGAATGCTCTGATTGAACTTTCTAATGCAAAACTCTGATGGAACTCTCTGATGGAACGCTCTGATAGAACACGCTGATGGAACGCTCTGATGGAACTTTCTAATGGTAAACTCTGATGCAACTTTGATGGAACTTTTTAATGGAACACTCTGATGGAACTGTCTGATGGAACTTTCTAGTGGAACTCTGTGATAGAACTTTCTAATGCAAAACTCTGATGGAACTCTCTGATGGAACGCTCTGATAGAACACTCTGATGGAACGCTCTGATGGAACGCTCTGATGGAATGCTCTGATGGAACTTTCTAATGCAAAACTCTGATGGAACTCTCTGATGGAACGCTCTGATGGAACGCTCTGATGGAACGCTCTGATGGAATGCTCTGATGGAACTTTCTAATGCAAAACTCTGATGGAACTCTCTGATGGAACGCTCTGATAGAACACTCTGATGGAACGCTCTGATGGAACTTTCTAATGGTAAACTCTGATGGAACTTTGATGGAACTTTTTAATGGAACACTCTGATGGAACTGTCTGATGGAACTTTCTAGTGGAACTCTGTGATGGAACTTTCTAATGGAACGCTCTGATGGAAGGCTTTGATGGAACTTTCTAATGGAACTCTGATGGAAGGCTTTGATGGAACTTTTATAATGGAACTCTCTGATGGAACTTTCTAATGGAACGCTCTGATGGAACTCTGATGGAACTTTCTAATGGAACGCTCTGATGGAAGGCTTTGATGGAACTTTTATAATGGAACTCTCTGATGGAACTTTCTAATGGAACGCTCTGATGGAACTCTGATGGAACTTTCTAATGCAAAACTCTGATGGAACGCTCTGATGGAACGCTCTGATGGAACGCTCTGATAGAACACTCTGATGGAACGCTCTGATGGAACTTTTTAATGGAAAACTCTGATGGAACTTTGATGGAACTTTTTAATGGAACACTCTGATGGAACTGTCTGATGGAACTTTCTAGTGGAACTCTGTGATGGAACTTTCTAATGGAACGCTCTGATGGAAGGCTTTGATGGAACTTTTATAATGGAACTCTCTGATGGAACTTTCTAATGGAACGCTCTGATGGAAGGCTTTGATGGAACTCTCTGATGGAGTCAGTTTTCAGCTTGATAGTTCAGTAATGATGGAACTTTGTAGATCCTCATGAATTACCTCGAAAAGATCTTTTTATATTCAACATAATTCAACCATCATAGTAGATTCTTACGATTTGAAACTGAATTCCAGATTTTACAGCATTGTTTTGGCATTTCTACAACATTTTTAAGTAACAAAACCCAACTAGTAAACCAACCACTTCCTTCATCAGCTGATGCAGGATCAGCTGATCCTCTATCAGCTGATGAATAAACGTCCTCTAACCTCCTGAGAGACTAGAAGCTGTAAATATGAGAATCAGAGGAAGCTTCCTGCAGCTCTGGACGTTAAACTGGATCAGAGTGAAACCTCCAGACTGAGTGGTTCTACAGCAGATGAAGGGTTAAACCTGGAGGTCTCCATTCGTCTGTAATGTCGGTTCAGAGAAGCAGAATAAAACCAGAGGAAGAAACCACAGTTTAGTCCTGATCTGCTGGGATCCTGTCTCTCTTTAAATGTGTTTAAAAAAGATTTCATTTCTTTGTGACCTGAGTCTTAAAACTCCGTCCACAGGAGAAAAAAACCTTCATGACGACACGTTTCCCTTCTTTAAAGTCGAGTATTAGTATTATCAGTATTAGAACGATTAAACTCTGCTTTTCCTTATTTCTAATAGATCAGTTTAAACTCTGCTGTTCTTTAGTTAAATCAGATTTCTCTGTGAAGTTTAAGCTGCACAGTGACGTACTGGTTAGCACTTTGGCCTTGCAGCAAGAAGATCCCCGGTTCAAATCCCGGCCTGGGATCTTTCTGCATGGAGTTTGCATGTTCTCCCTGTGCATGCGTGGGTTTTCTCCGGGTACTCCGGCTTCCTCCCACAGTCCAAAAACATGCTGAGGTTAATTGGTTACTCTAAACTGTCCGTAGGTGTGAATGTGAGTGTGATTGTGTGTCTGTATATGTAGCCCTGTGACAGACTGGTGACCTGTCCAGGGTGTCCCCTGCCTTCACCAGAGTCAGCTGGGATAGACTCCAGCACCCCCCATGACCCTAATGAGGATAAAGTGGTGGATAGAGGATGGATGGATGGATGGATGGATGGATGGATGAGTGGTTCTTTGGTTTGGTGGTAAATACATACATTTATTATTATCATTATTGATTGATTATTGATCAGGAAGTTGGATTATTTATGAGCAAAGGATTATTTATGAGCAATGAACACACCGAAATCCAAAGAGGAAGAATCCGCTCAGATGGGGTGCCTGAAGCTCTGGCCGGCAAAACGGGCCTGGGCGCCGAGCTCCTCCTCAGTCCTGAGAAGCTGGTTGTACTCGGCCAGACGCTCAGATCGGCAAGGTGCACCAGGAAGTTTGCTGTAAAGGTTGAAGTCATTTGGAGTAACGGTTCTTGACAACAAAAAACAAAAACATTAGACAACAGCAACTTGTTAATTAGAAAAACGGTGAATCTTAAAGATGATGACGTCCAGTCAAAGAAGAGCCTGCAGCTAAAGAACCATGTAGAATTAAGGAGTATTTGAACTGATTTATGCCGGTAGAACTTCTAAACAAACACCATTTTTAAAATCTAAATATAGTCAGTGAAGAAATGTGTGTGTGTCCATCTTCACTTTTCTCAGCATCCATTCATCTGATTTACTTCATGTTTAATGGATTTATAACTAGATTAGTGAGGAAGTATGCTGTAAAGTTTGAAGTCATTCAGATTACTGGTTCTCGAGAAACACCAAAAAAGCCCAGAAGCACTAAATGACTGACATGTAATTTCACTGACTACAACAACGAAGCATCGCAAAGACGACTTGTCCTGGTCAGTGTATGGACTCCCTGCAGCTGAACTATAAATAAATGCCATCTGGGTTCCAGCACAGAGAACATGTTCTGGTAGAGGCCACTAAAGTGGATCTTTCTAGTCTTTCTTCATCACTGTTTTCTACCATTTTATATTTTCTGTTTACATTAACGGACGCATGTGAGTGAGAAAAAAATAGATTATTAATCATTTCTGTTATATTTTTTGAAATTTTGGTGATTGTCTTCAGTCCAAATCACTTCAGAGATAAATTTAATCATGAATAAAACTAACCTTTTTCTGGTTTATGGAACTTTTGCTGTGATTAAATTAATCTTTGTGTTCTCTTGAGGGTGAGTCGTCTGATAAATGTGGTTTATTTTTTATGATGAATGTCAAAACAAAATGAGGAGATAATACAATAATAATGAGACATGTTCTTTTTAAAATATTTATCAAGTAATTAAAAATGTTCTGAATAATTGATAGTTTGGTTGTTATATTATTTGCCTAATTAGAAAAAAACATCGTATGAATCAATAAAAGATGAGAACTGTAACTGTGTTATAAGAAGAGTGGTGGAGGCTTTGAGTCCGGCTGGTTCTGGTTCTGACTGGTTCTGGTTCTGACTGGTTCTGACAGGTTCTGGTTCTGACTGGTTCTGATTGGTTCTGGTTCTGACTGGTTCTGGTAGGTTCTGGTTCTGGTAGGTTCTGGTTCTGGTAGGTTCTGATTGGTTCTGGTTCTGACAGGTTCTGATTGGTTCTGGTAATGAGAAACCGGTTAATTCCGGTTTTCCTGCTGTGTGTGAGCTGGAGTTCTTTGTGTAGTCGGTCGGCTGCTGAACATGAAACCGAGCATCGACCCGTTTGAACGCTGGACTTTTGCAGCTGATTGAAATTCCTTCAGGATGTCGTTTTCTTCTTCTGCTGGTTCTGAACATCCCTTCTCCAGTGTGGTCCTGATGAACGTTGGCCGTTATCTGGTCAGAGAATCACTGTGTGGCTTCAGAATCAGGACTGTGGTGCATCAGACAGGAAGCTGGTTTTATTTGGAGGAATATTGATTTAAATAATCAGATAACTGCTGTTTTCTCTGTTCATGCAGTTTGTACCGATATTTATCTGTAACTGTAGGTTTAGGTTTAGATCTGTTTTCATATTTTGTCCACATTTGATTTCATGGTGCTGTCATTCTGTTGGGACAGCTGCATATTAGACTTTATTTTCATTTTTCTGATTATCGTATCTATGCGTTTATTGATAAATCAGGTGTGATGCAGCCTCGGCTCTGTGTCTGTCCTTCTCTGTGGTCTCAGAAACGTCTCTCACCGAGCAAAAAGTGACAAAGAACCAGAAAATTAGCTTCTCTCAGAGTGGCTACAGCTATGCTAAAAGCTAGCGGCTAGTAGCTAGCGGCTAGCGGGTAACGGCTAGCTGCTAAGCTAGAATCCAGTCACAGAATGACCTGGAAGTCAATCTGGATTTCTGCATTTTTTTTGTAAGTACTTGTTCTTTGTGCAACGACTGCAAAGTTGAATCTATGCTAAGCTATGCTGAGCTCAGCTAAGACAGCAGCTATGATTGGAGAAATGTCCAACAAATTGGTTTAGTTTGTCAGTTTTTACTAAAAAAATACAGAAGAATTTCAAATGAAATGAAAATTCAGTTCTAGTCACCCTTATTAACCCTTTAATTCAGTTCAATTCAACTTTATTTAAGCGCCAAAGTCACAATATTGCGACAAGTAACATTGCTGAACATAACAACCCAGATAGCAAACTATGGGTGAATCAATGTTGAATCTATGTTGAGACCTAAAGTAGAAATTATACAGAAAGCGCAAGGTTGATAAAATGTTGAGTCAACGTTGCTTTTCAACCATAAATCACACTTTATCAATGCCAACAATATACTCATTGAGTGTGTAGTATTTAGTACGTTAGTATGCAATTTTGTGCAGATATATAGAAATTGTCCTGCTTGAAGCAAAAGGAATTGCAATCATGTAAAATAATTGTGATTAGAAGATCATGTAATAATTGTGTCAGACCTGTCTCCCTCAGAAGTACCTCCCCTCCCCCAACCACCCCCCTTTGCTGAAGGAGAAAAAGAGAAGGGCAAACATAGATTCAACATTAATTCAACATTGACCTGTCAAACATTTTAATTAAACCAAAATACAACGTAGATTCAATGGTATCTTTTAAACACAAACTTCAATGTTGACAAAATGTTGTTGAATAAACGTTGATCCAACCATTAGTCTTCAACCGTAACCACAATTCAACCTTCTTAACCCGAATTCAACATTGATTTAACATCTTTTGCTATCTGGGAAGCCATAGAATCAAATATAGTGCCTCATGTATTTACTACTTACACCAGGACATGGCGGACATCTGGAACTTCAGTCTGAGCATCATTTGTGGGCGTGTTTTCGCTCAAAGTTTTGGAGTTTATCGAGTTTGAAAACCTTCCTCTGGTCGAGGAGACGAAAGTCATATTCAGAGCGTAACAGAGCGCCAGACAACACATTTTAGAGAGAGAAAACTCACCATACCAAGAGGTCTGCTCAATACTGACAAAATACTTTGTCAAGTAATGGCTTCACTCAGTTCTGAAGGGAGGGTTGGCAGGGTCGCCGTTAGGCATGGGGACGTGGTGGGGGTAGCAGGGGGGTTGTAGGGAGGGCAACGTGGTGGATAGCAGGGGTGGCCAGGGGTGGTAGGAGGGGACGTGGTGGGGGTGGCTAGGGGTGGTAGGAGGGCAGTGGTGGGATAGCAGGGTGGCAGGGGTTGGTAGGAGGGACGTGGTGGGGGTGGCAGGGTGGTAGAGGGCAAGTGGTGGATAGCAGGGGTGGCAGGGTGGTAGGAGGGGACGTGGTGGATAGCAGGGGTGGCAGGTGGTA